>NC_034009.1:38399699-38646546 GCF_000346465.2 Prunus persica | reverse complement strand
TGAGCCACGCAGGGAGGAGAGGGAGTAGCCGGACAGACAGACAGACAGACAGACGGACACAAGGTTTTCCTTTTTTTTTTTTTTTTTTTTTTTTTTTTGGGGGTTTTTGAATGAGAGTCGAGCACGGGGGTGGGTCAAGATCCAGTCAGAATCTGAGACGACTTTTACAGTCTCACATCAGTTGAAATTACCGCTCTATTATTAACCATCCACCTCAGCCCAAGTGTCATCAAATGAGTGGAATGAGGTAAGAGTTTTTTTGGGGGTAACAAATGAGGTGAGACTACGTAGTTAAAAGGAAAAACCTCTATATTTTTTTACTAAGAAAATGAATCAATTATGTTTAATGTTTGTCAAAGAGATCTAGTCCAGTGAAAAAGAGTTTTGACTTGCAGATTACAGACCTCAAATTCGAACCTTCATAACATCTTAATTGTGTGTGTGAAAAACTCTACATTCCCGATAGTTTAAATTATTGCTTATATAAAAAATTTAAAAAAAAATTCCACCCCCCTAACCCATTAAAGACCCGACAAAAGAATAACCCGTCCAAGAAATATTGAGGATCTAATTTCATACGGTTTCTCTTATTATATATATCCCGTCGATCATTTTCGTTCCTAACCAAATTTGCTAAAAATGTTTTATTTTCTCCTCTCCTTTATTATTTTGAACAAAGAAGTATGAGAACTCCACGTAAATCAAATTAATTTAGAATAGTTTAGATTCTCACTTGTATAAAAAAATAAAAATTACAATTCAGAATATGAAAAAATAAAAAATGACCGCAGCAAAGACTCCTTTTGGACCATTTGCACTACATCAGTAAAGTTTCAGCTTTCCAAATCTGGAAAGGTATTTGGACCAGCTGCAACAATTGAACCAGAAAAGAAAAACTCACAAGATGTACAAGATTACAATCAATCCATGTATTCTATGAACATAAAGCCCCAAAAGTTTATCAGCAAGGAAACTCAACATATTCTTGTACACGACCACGCATATAGGCAAACCCGTAAATTCATCCAGCAGAAAATAAACCCCATACCTACAAGCAAAGGGAAAAGACGGCCTAATTGAGGAAAGGAACATCTTAACCCTACTCATGTTTTTCTAAACTAACTGTATCGCCGGACGCAGGCTTTTCGGTTTCTTCCTCAATCTCTGAACCAGCTCTAACAGGGCTGGTACTTGTGAGTACACTGTCATCCAAAGAGTCACCAGCGTGCTTTGTTGCCTCACTGCTGACCCCTGCTCTCAAAGAGCTCAAACTAGGGGTGATAGGCGTGTTAGAACCAGAAACACGCCCTTCCAAATGTTTTGGCTGATTTAGGGCGTGACAGTGCGGGCAATAATAGGTGATGTATGGGAAATCCTCCTTCTTAGCAAGCCCTGCATAGAGACAAAAAAAGTATGAGATCATTATTTCAACCACAAGAAAGAAAGAAAACAACTGGTAGTGAGGAAAGTGCATGAGTGTGCACCATAATCAGGCCTTTCCTTCACTTGCTTCTATGAAAACATGAAAAAGCAACAGTGCCTACTCAGGATGCGGATAACCTACCATTGTGCATATGACAGTTGCCACATATGAGTGCATAAGACTGTGTTGGATCCTCACCCACAAGTAATGCTGCAATCCGAGCAATCCATCCTCCATCCTGTGGAGATGCTCCCTGAGGACTATGATGACTAACAATCAGTTGACTATGCTCAGAAACCTGATGACCGTCAGACCTTGCAGAACGAGGTGCCTCCTCTTCAGGAATAGTCAATGGGACACTCCCTGTACTATTAGATCTGGTGTGTACTGGTTTACGGTTTCGAAGTTCACCAGAATGGACAAGTTCAACATCATTGCTTTTCCCTGTTGAGGCATTAATCTCAGATTCATCTCCCACGTAGAATTTCAGACCTGAATCTGTACCCAACTTAGATGCTAGGACAGTTGCAGCAGCTGCCTTTGCTGCTGGGTCAGGATCATATCTCTGCATAAAAGAATATAACTTAAATTCAAACCAAGAAAACAGAGGGGGACAAGCAAGGTACATCTTCACATATACCATTACTCAAACACAAACCATTGCAGAGTTCCCCTAAAAACATAAATAAATAAAATAAAATAAAACCCAGCATAAAGGGCACAGGAGTCTTGTTCATTACAGTGCTTTTTTTGAAGAGATGTTCTCTCAAAGAAGCAAAAACTGATTCAGCCAACTACAATAGAAATAAGTATGCCATATGACTATTGCGAATTTGCAATCAATCTAAATGAATGGTTTCTTAAGGCCACTTTACATGACCTCCTGGAATTCTTCCAAACAGTGTTTGTCTATATCATTTAAGAAACTCTATACAACCATTAACACAGTCAAATGAGATGAAGGGGCAAAAGGCATCAACAGCTACCCCATTCACCTGATAAAAGTTCAACAAGCTAACAAAGAATACCAAAGAGAATTCAATAATGAGGCATAAAGACAGATAACAAATGCAATATAACAACAAAACTTGCTTCTAATAATTACCTGAATAAGCTGTTGAGTAGTGTAATAATTTGTCCTCTCTTTTAGTTCATCAATTTTTGCTTGCCTTTCAGCCCGAAGCCTTTCCAGGGTTTTGGCGTCCTTGCGATCACCTAATACATTGAAAGGTTGAGATATCAGATTTCTAATACATGCACACATCAACTTTATACAAGTAATGGTCACTAAGTTGCCGCATTAGATTGGAAAACTTGATTCATACAAAAAGAATGGGTTCATACAACCAATCATCCAAATTATTCAACAAACATTTTTAACAACAGCAATGAACTAATGAAACGTCATAGGTCTACTTTTCTAGCTTTCTTCCAATGATCCATTACAGCACCGACATGGTGTTAGACAACTAAAAAAACATGCCTGATGTTTCAGTTTGTGCTTCCTAGGATACAGGTATGCATGGAAGCTGTTAAGCATAAACTCAAAGCATACATAAATCAAACATTAACACGTCAAGACAATTAAAATAGGTACAGCCTGGAAAGAGAATTTTGCTCAAAGAAACATGCATGATATGTACCATATGTGTACATATTGAAAACGGTATTGAACTTCAGACATTGTAGATCAGGTATCTTTTATGAACTAGCCACCCACCAGTACCGTGCCCAATTCCAGTTCAAAGATTTGCGAATTTCGTAAACGATTCCCAAGAAAATTCCCAAATTTCATAACGCTTATTTTCCAACAGTTCAAACTCACAACTAATAAATTTAAAAAGAACTTCCTCTTGCATGGAAAGTGGCACACAATTAAAATACCAGTCAGCACGAAAAGTCCCCCTGTGAGGAACAATGTCTAAAGGACAGGTCCTCAGTGACTTTCAACAAAAATTGTCTAACAAATGACCAACAATTTAATGTGTGATGGGCCTGTGTGAAGGGACCTTTCTTACTCCAAATGTCATACGCGGAGAAGCTACACACCCCATGCACAAAGAATGTATTATGAAGCTCAAACAAATTCAATAAACAAAGTAAGAAGTAAACCACAGAATGATGAACCAATAAGCCAAAATGCTTCCTAGCAAGCCCAACCCAAGACCCTATGACAACCATGGAACCAGATACCTTTTGCAAAATAAGTCCCAGATATTAATAAAATAACTAGAATCGTCACATGAACATCAAAAATTAAGGAAGTTGCAAAGTTTAAGATACTCACGCATTCTTGTGAAGGTCACAAATGCTGAATAAGCAAGAAAAGATAAAGCAGGCAGAAGAAACATCGGAAGAATTCGAAATGTCCTCATCTTCCAATCTAAATTTGTTGCTCTCGTTGATATTATAGCATAAGCAATTGCAATAATCTGAAAATGACAAAAGTATGCAAACACTTATCATTCCCTTCTAATATTTCACTTGCCCAACTCGTTCAAACTCTATATGCCAATAAATATGACGACGAGTATGGTGCAATTTCTGGATAGTATTGCCATAAAAGTTCAGAATTCTTAATCAGCCAAAAAAAAAACCAGTTGCTGCAACAAAGTCCTAATTGATGGGTCCTATGAATGACATTCCAATACCTCAAATAAGACAGAGAAGAGAATGAGATGTCTGCTCATGCGCCTCCACGTTATGGACCTCCTCTGCATTCTAGCAAGGACAGTGGCTTCTTCTTTGGAAATGTACTTGAGCCGCTTCTCGAAGTCATCGCCGTGTAATCGGAAGATCCCACTGAACATTCTGGAGAAAAGTCCCTTGCGCTTCTTCTTCGCAACCACCTCAGGAACAGTTGCCGCGTCTTTCTTGTCGGCTTCTCCGACGACGCCTTTGTCGTCCGCCATTATTATTCCCTTTCAAATTGCTCTTTTGAATTGAAAGTGAATAGCAAATCAATCATCAATAAGCAAAAGCAATATGCAGAGATGAATAAACAATCAAAATCAGATCTGGAAAATTACGAAAAATTGTGGGAGAGAGAACCTTGAAAGCAGAAACCAACCTTGGCTTTTCAGATCTTGGAGGCGGAGAAAGCGAGGGAAAGTAATGATGAAAGTCGACAAGGAAGAGAAGTCCGTGAGGGCAACGCAAACGCAGAGCTTTGATCGATGATGGAGAGAGAAGAGAGAGTATCGGCGATGGAGTGAGAGTATCGAGGGAAAAAGGATGAAGGAAAGAAAGGGCGTCCTCTTCAAAAATGGGGCTTTGCTTTTTTTCTCGTTTTCTTTCTTCCTTCTTTATTTTTGGTTTTATTTTTTTTACACGCAAATATTCAATTAGACGCACCGCAAGGCTTCCAACGCGGGGCCGGATCACACGGTGAGTGGGGCCCACACCGGACCACAGACCCTCTTCTTTGGAGCGCAGGACCGACCCCAACGCCAGCTCTCCACACCGCGCTGGCCTATTAGAGTCTCCCCGCCAAAAAGTCTAATTGCTCTTTTTTTACTCAACGACCCTTTTCATTACTTCATTATATATAATTCAGTTTCTCAACCCATTTTTATTTTTTTCTTTTAAAATGTGAACAGTTTTTGTTAAAAAGTTTTGAAGATGCAAATGAAATTCAATCTTTTCTTAATTGAAATGGGTTGTAGGCTTAATTTAGTAAGAAATGAAGCAGCAGTTGGGTTTTAGGGCCATTTGGATGGTTTAGTTATAACTAATTTCTCTATCCAAATCATTTTCTAACTATCTACCTACTCGTTTGAAACTGCTTCTATATGATTCACTTTTTGTTAGTAAGCACTTCAAAATTTGTGTTAAAATTTTAAATGCTTTTCTGAAAAAGTACATGGAAGTATCTCATAAAAATCCACATACCAAGTGCTTCTCTAAAAAGTGGTTTTATGGCCTAAAAGCACATTGAAATTTTTCTACCGAAAGCTTTGAGAAGTACTTTTGGTTATTACAAAGGAAAATGTTAGGGAGACCAACTTTAAATACCAACTTGTGTACCAACTCTCTAATAGAGTGTGGGACCCATTGTATTGGTGGACTGGAATTGAGTTGTTCATCTTTTTCCTTTCTTGGTGCCACATTTAGGAAGGACAAGGAAAGAATCTTTACTTTTGAGACCTACTCTAAAACTTAGAAGCCAGGAAATCGATCCCAAAAGAAAGCATTTCAATTCTGGGACGACTGAAAGCTTAGAACAAGGGGGTTGCCGTCTCCCTTTCCCTCTTTCCCATTTCCTTGTATTCTTTTCCTCTCGTAGCTACCAAAGCCCATTGTTAATGGTTCACCAAGGAACAAAATAATGCTTTGCCTAATCAGTTTCAACTCTCCAACTCTTATTATAATAAATAATAGTTTTACTATCATGGGAGCAACCTCATGAATTCCATTTGAGACCAATCTGATCACCAATTATTACATCACCTCTTGGTTTTACACAAAATTCTATAATAACATTACAGAATTATGCACCCCAAAAAAAGAGACAAAAATTCCAATACCCATTGCTATTCTCGGTTTGTTTTTATAAGGCTATTCTCGGCTTCTATGGTCCCTTCCCTTGTAATCTATATGTAACATTTTTACTATAAATAATGAAAAATTCAAAACAAAAAACCAATACTTCCAGGTCAATTTCACAACCTGCGGATTTCTTCTTTGAAAGGTAAACCAGAACCTAGAATCTATTGTATCCTCCCAAACTGGACGAATAATATGGTGTCAAAACATGGTGAATAGAACATGAAACCTCAGAGGCAAACAATCCTGTATCCATCTCTGCTGTATATGTGGTATAAACACCTGCACACGAGAGAGTAAAGCATTCAAAAGAAGGATTTTGTTCTCATTACACGTCCAGGTCCCGTCATGTTATCTATAAATTTTCAACACAAAAAGAAACCTCATAGAAATGTACAAATTCTCAAGATGTGTTAGAATGTGACTCCATAGAGTGAATAATTCATGAATCATAATTCTGAAACTCATGTTTCAAGTATATATAAGTGGGTAGGAAACAGCTGAATATACCAACCTGAACAACTATAGGTGAAACATTCTGACCAAAGTCCTGCTGAATATACTCCCTAGCATCAGGACATCTTCCTTATAATGATGGTCCAAATTGTGGGATGTTTGGGCCCATCCGATCTTCACAAATATATATTAAAGCATCCTGTTTCCGTGTGAAAGGAATTATCAGATTTGGTCCCAGTTTTAGGACCACGACCATCAAGAAAAAGAGTCAATTCTATAAGCCACCTGTCAACCACTTGATCCTGTAAGATTTTTGCACAAAACAGTCAGTGTTCCATATCACTCACAAAAATATGAACGCAAAAACTTGACGCCCTAAGCTGACACGAATTAGACTTGACCAAGACCTTTTTTTATCCATCCTAATATAAGTTATCAAGTTTTAACATAACACAAAACCAGACGAGCATCTTTGTATGTTAGTAGTCTAGTAGAACTTTAGAAGTAGACAAAGAAGCTTCTCTGTCCAGCTTTCCATGGATGACCAGAATCACCAAAAAGTCTAAATTAATAACACAAATACCTAAAAATAAATGTATCACTCAAAGTGTGATGGAACATTTGTGGAAACACATACCTTCAGGAAAAACATATGAAAGATTCCTATTTGCCACAAGTAGAAAACGGCCACTGTCAGAAGGGATTCTGTTGAATTTAGATCCAAGAATTTTGAATTGCATGCCAAGATGACAATGTTGCAGTATGCATGTCAAAGTTTATAGAAGAGGATAACTCAGTTCCCCCTCGTCAGCCACTTCTGGTAAATGCCAAATGCCATGTCAGGCTCCTTAATTTTGCAGTACTGCTTGACAAGTACCTTAAATGGAACATGATCGATAGGTAAACCAGATGCCTGTATATTTTCAAAAAGCTCTTCTGCCTTCTTCATGTTACCTATCATGCAGTACCCTCTGATTAGTTCAGTGTAAGTAATTATATCTGGATCAAGTCCTGTTATCAGCATTTCACGATATAACTGCACTGCGAAAAGAATGTCGCCTAAGTTACAAGCAGCACCTATCAACAAATTATAAGTGACCACATTAGGAAAAAGACCAGACAGAAGCATTTCCTTTTTATGAGAAAGAGCACGAGTAATATTTCCTCCTTTCACTTGGGCGTGGATCAATGCATTGTAAGTATACACATTTGGTTTAACACCAAAAGCGAGCATCTGATCCTTAACAGAGAATGCAGTAGTAAGATCCCCATATCTTCCATGACAATCAATGACAGTATTCCATATTAGACTCTCAGGCACCACTGACTTCTCTTGCATATGAAGAAGAAACTCATTGGCTCTGACAACATCTCCTTTACTGCATAGGCCCCGAACAAGTATTTTGTATGAAATTTGATTGGGAGTAACTCCCATTCTTGACATAAGTCCATGGACGTAACAAGCCTCCTCTAACTTTCCTCCTTTGCAAAGACCACTTAAAATTATATTAAAAGTAAAAACACTAGGAAGTATTCCTCTTTTGATCATTTCACAAAGGTATCCATAAGCAAGGTCCATGTGTTGACTCAGACAAAATCCATGAATGAGAACATTATAAGAAACGGCATCTACTTGGGTATTCATTTGGACCATGTCATGCCAAAGACTAAGTGCCTGAACCATATTTCCATTTTTAACATAACCATCCATAAGTGTAGTTGAGATGACTAGATCTGATGTTGTCTTGTCATTATCATCATCTAATATGTCTTCTAGAAGCTTATTAGCATTCTCCAAAAGGCCTTTCTTGCACAATGCATGTACAATTATGTTGCAAGTGATTCTATTAGGCCTAATACCACTGTTACCCATCGTGGATAAAAGACAAAGAGCTTTATCCACTTCATTAAGGCGGCAATAACCCTTAATAAAAGTGTTGTATGTGGCACAGTTGGGAGAGGGGCCATTTTCTAACATCTCTCTAATAAGCCAATCTGCCTTCTCCAAGTCACCAGTTTTACACAGTCCATTTAATAGATAATTGTGTGTCAAGACATCAGGAACAATGCCTTTCTTTATCAGTTTTCTCCGAAGCCAAAAAGCTGTTCCCAACTTACCATCTATACATAAAACCTTTATGATGGCCATGCAATCTGTGTAATTAGCTTTCAAAGTGCAATCCAAAAAGCCTATATTTGCCATAGATATGCCTTCCCTGCAGATTTTCACATAATTAACAAAAGCTTGTTATGAACTATGAAATATGTATCTGTATTTGAGCATTTCCCCTATCCATCAAATAAGATTTTGAGTTTGATCCTAAGAGTACATAGACTGAAAGCTGACCTCATCGTTTTGAGACGTTCCAAACTATCCCTCAACATTGCATCCAACACATTGCAAACTGCGTGTGGATTTTGTTTACCACGGGAATTCTTCTTCTTTGAAAACCAATTTTGAGCACTCACATGGTAATTCTCGTCCCATTTTTTCCTGAAATCCTCAAAAGTGGATGGAAGTAGATCCTTACCCCGACAAGTCCTGCATATGAATATTACAAAGCAGATAATGCATATTAGCTTCTTCTTCTTCTTCTTCTTCTTCTTTTTTTCCTTACAAAAAGGCAAATGTGCTGAAATTTGAGAGCACTACGAGGTTTCTAGCAATAAATAATGTCCTCTGTATTAATTCTTTAGCTTTCTTTTTCCTCTTTTTTTACTCATTTTCACTGATACAAACAGCAGATTAATAATAAGACTAAAAATGACAAGCAATAATATCATCTGCATCAGTATGTATAGGCCTTTTCTTCATCTTTTCTAGCAGTTTTTCTCGGCAAACAAACAACAGACTAAGAGTAAAGTGTAAGACTAGAAAATTAAAATTTACCAGGAGCTTTCATCAGAGTTAGCTTGGCAGCACAAAATGTTAGCAAAGATGCGAGCAATGTTGTGCTTGATAGAGTCGAGGGTTCGATTCAAACATCTCAGAAGGGTAATGTGGGACGGCGACGATTCTCCACATGCGATTACGAGCTGTAAAAACCCAAACAAACAAACAGATGAACAATCGACGATATAAACAAATGTGAAATGACAATTTATGGGATTGAACTCACTGCCATTGGAGCTTTCTGTGAAGAAATTGAAAGTTTTTGAAAAAGAAGAAGAAGCCCCTTTCTTCTATCTTCTTCTTCTTCTTCTTCCTTGACTCCGTAACTAAGTGTTTGTGACTGGTTTTTGTACGGATTAGTCTTCTCCTGAGCGAGGTTAGCCCGGACGGCGCGAGTTTTTGGAAGATCCAAATGGTTCATGTGCTGTTGAAGATTGAAGAACCCGAATGCACACAGGTAGGGGCGGGTCGGAGGGTAATTTGGGTCAAATCGGGTTGAGCCTCGGAAGTCGGGCCCAAATCCAGCTTCTTATTATCTCTCTTCTTTTTGAATAAATGTAATACTAGCCTCTTCACATGCGTCTGCGAGAGGCTTTTTTTTAAAAAAATTTAAATTTATTATATAATTAAAGAGATAAGGATAGTTGTGTTTCATAAAAATATGATTAATTATTTGATTTTTCTTTTAATTTTAATTTTTTTAATATGAAAAAGTGTGAATTTATTATATTATTCTCATTTAATTAATAATTTCAATTCTTAATGCTTGCATTAACCAATGATATTTTCTGGTATTTTGAATGTTTTACCATTCTCTACCTTTTGCTATATATATATATATATATTAAGCTATCTTAATATTCTACCCACTATAGTAAGTTTTTTTTTTCTTTTTATCAAATAGTTATAAGCCTTTACATCGAAATCATATATAAAGTTGGGTTAGGCTATAGATTTGGGTTTTTTTTTTTTTTTTTTAATAAATAATCAAAGTGAGATAACTTCATTGAAACAATAATATTAGAGTACAAAAAGAAGTCTGGACTTTAGTAATGTAACAAGTGTGGCTTCATTAAAACCTTGCCTTTAAAAACCCCCAAATGGAGGAAAATCTGGTCAAGAAAAAAGAGTACCACTACATCACATCTAGTATAGATTCGGATTATTAACAATGATTACAATTTACATCGGATCATTAAACCTAGTTCAAAATCGAACTACGAATTTGAACCACTCTAACTTGAACTCAGATTACATAAAATTAACCCAGATGTGATCAAGTTAATTTCTTAATCTATGATTCTGACTAATCATGTTTTCTTCCGGCCACTCAAACAAGTTTAAATTCCTAATTAGGTCAATGAAAGTTTCGAATTAGGTCCGAATGAAATCAAGTTAAACAAACAACGGTGGCAAGTGAAAAGTGGGGGCATACACATTTGAAGGTTAATAGTAACAAAATATTTGCATCTCATTTTCAGCACATACTTTGAGAAGGATAAAGATGTATAGTAAAATCCTTTCAAGTTTCAACCCAGATTTATCTCCTTTGACCTTTTGTTTGTCTTCCTCCAAAATTGGTGCCTCTAGCAGCCAAGGCCTTGTCCTGGTTTTGGTGCCTACTGGTATTTCCAAACTTGAGAGGCACAACCTGCTTCATATATGCCCTTCCAGGAAAGTTTCTTTCTTCTTTTGTAAGTGATTCTAGTTGAGGCAGCCAATATGCAACATACTCGCCTTCGGGGTCATATGTCCGCGCCTGAAAAAATATAAGAGCATCTTAGGTACAGAAAGTGTTTATAAAGCTGTTGTAGCTCCAAACATAATTCATCGAAAAATTTGTGAAAAACTCTGCACTCCTGTCATTCGAAATCAGGTCTCATATTAAGAAAATATAACAAGGCAACGTATTGTGTACTCACTTGTTTCGGAATACTGAAGTAACGATCTTCTCTGGGGTCATTTCCAACTCCTTAACAGGATGAACAAATGATAAAATGTTGATTAGTATTAAACCAAAATAGTTAAGTAATTACAATCCTAAAGCATGTGGCTACAATTATAAAGGAGACCTTGGTTCTTTATAATTTTATGATCATCCTCTGCCAGGAGTGTTTACCCAACACAGAAAGTTAAGAGAGAGGCATGCCAATACTTTTAACAGAAACATGCATGCATGGAAGTAAATAAAATGATGAATTTGAAACCACCTGCTCCATAGGTCCAATTCCCATAATTGGAACAAGGGTCATAATCCAGAAGGCAAGTCTCAAACCATTCAGCTCCCATTCGCCAGTCAATACCCATATCACGAACTAGAAAGGAACATACAATCTGTAGAATAATAAATGAAGTATTGATTATTTTCAAGACTTTGCCCAATTTTCCCAGAATAATAACATTAAAGGTTAAAACAAGAAGTTTTATGGTAGCAATGCATAAATATACCATATACCATTCATAGTGACAGTTTACTTTGGAATTACCTGCCTTCCCCGATTCGACATGAATCCCGTGGTTGATAGCTCTTTCATGTTGGCGTCTATTAGAGGGTACCTAGAGGTTTAACAAGCTCTGTATATCATTAGCAGAGCAATTACAAAACACTAATATTGAGAGAGAGAGAGAGAGAGAGAGAGAGAGAGAGAGAGAGATTTTCCGTTTTGTTTTTCATAAAGATTATGGAGATATAATATTCATCATCTAGCTCTTGTGCAAAGCAATGTACCCTGTACGACCATCTCTCCAGGATTCAAATAAAATCTTGTCTTGGCTCCATCTATGCTCCACATTTCTTGGGCCACCTTCAAAAAGGCCAAAAAAAGACATGACTGCTAAGAAAGAGAAGTAGAGAGAATTGATATCTCTACAATGATATGTTAAACTAAGTGGCTCGCATGTGCTGCGCAGCAACGAACTGTTTAGTTAACATAATTTTACTTCTTTTCTTAGGCCTTTTTTTAAATACTTTGACATGATTGTATTAAAGCAATCAACTAAATTACCTAAATGGAAAAGGGAATTCCCATATTTTGCTGATAGAAACCTGAAGTAATCCCTCCATATCAATTCGAACGACACCCTGTTGTGTTGAACATAGATAAACGGAAAAGACAAAATACAAGTTCAACACTACTTGAAGAATGGTTTCTGTTGTGTTACCTGGGGGATCTATATCACCTTTGTTCCAACAAAGAAATTATATATTGACAGTATTTTGTCCTCCAAAAGTTTCATTCTAGTTCATGCAACTGAGAGAGAGAGAGAGAGAATTACCAGTATGTTGAATCATTTGCTTGCCTTTCTTTTTCATACCTCTTTACCTTAAGGATTCAATTGCCAAAATTAGTGTCAGTTTTCTCGATGTCATGTAGTCATATATAGAAAGGAACATAATAACCAAGAATTTCAACCTCTTCACCAATGAAACGAGGAGAAAGGCTTCCTGAAGCAAGCCATGGAGAAAATTTTGTCGAATAATCAGGTCCTAACATCCCATTTCTGGTGTGTTTATATATCCTTAAAAAATCCTACACATGAAACACATGAGAATAAGTCAGATAACTAAATTACTCTATTAACACTGTTCCTTTGAATATTATAAAATGTGTTCAAATAAAAAGCCATTTTCCTCTATTGGACATTTTCAACATCACAATATATATATATATACACACACACATATATAACATAAAGATTCCTCTTGCCTTCTTCCAGAAATACTCGTTTACTCTGCCCAAGGCTGCACTTTCACCCCCCACAAACTTCATTCCTTTACTTTCCTGCATCCAGAGTATGTAAAAGGAACTTCTTAAATTTCTTAATAGACAAAGTATGAAATATGTGCCTGTATACTCGTATGTATGATATAATAACCTACATTTGGAGATTGAAGTCCGAACTGATCTAATGAAGGAACACATCCCCAGTCCCCAATGCTGGGTGGTGGCCCAAGAAATGCTGGAAGTTTGATGCAGCCACGAACTGTGCATTTCGCTTCAATTGACTGCAAGTTTTTGGTATCATCAATAAACACAGCTAACAGAGAAAACCTCCCCCAGTTATATAGATTTGAAGTAAAATGAACTTGAAAGAAATCTACATGCCTTACGAAACTGCGTATACACATCCGGTAAGCTGAGGGTGTCGAATGGGAGGTCATCTATGTGGTACATAGTGGTACCCCATAAAAGTTGTAGCTTAGGATTGTTTGTAGAACTAGGCCCAGAGGATTGCGCTGAAGACAATGGTAAAACCACTCGTTGCAGACCTTTTCTGACCAATCTTTCAACATTTAGCTCCTCACTGCAAGTTTCTTTTTGGGCATATACCTATGTAGATTAGATTACATACCAACATTCTGCTGCTTTAATAAGTTGAAAAGAACATAACAAACTCATTCTACCAATCAAATAGTGTGGAAATCACTTAACTGTGTGGGCTCCAAAAACCTCTGCAAGAGAAGGGAGAATCTCCTCAGGCTTCCCATGTTGAATGAGCAGGTTAAGACCCCGCTTCATTAAATTTTTCTTCAAGTCAGCCAAGCACTCAATGAGAAATTGCGCTCTCAACGCTGCCAAACAACAAAATTGTATGACATTTCAATTCTGCATCATTCTATGTTACAAGGAGATTTTAAACACAGCAGCACAAGCCAAAATGAGAACAAAATTCCAAACATTTCACAGCCCAAGGTAATAGAAAACAAGCCAAAAGTCCAAAAACTTCAACTAGGAGGATAAAAAATTTGAAATTCTTTTAATAAAATAAAATTGGTACCTCCAGTTTTGGGAAAACCAAAGTAATGGGTAGAGCCAAAAAGCCTGGGATCAACGCAATACACACCCAAAACCTCCTGGGACGAAATCCAAGCCTTGTAAAGAGCCTCATTGTCCAGCACTCTGAGGTCGTTTCTGAACCAAACGACAGCCACACCTTTGCCGTTTCTCTTGACAGGGGAGGCCGAGTACCTCTGAAAGGTTTGGTCCGCAACCCGGTCCATATCCTCCGGGTCCAAACCCGGAACCTTGTAGACCGGGGCAGAGGATTGGGATTTGGAGCTGGAACTCATTGCTTGGAAAAGATTGAGTCTTTTGGTTGAAATTGTGGGTTTTGGATATGGGAATGGGAGGATGATCAGCTTTTTCAGACGGTAGGGAGCGAGTGAGGAGTGAAGAACAGCCATGCCATGTTGTGAGATCGAGGGAAAGAGAGAGAGAGAGTTTTAGGCTGTTGGGTTGCTGACACGTGGCAGAGAGTTTGAATTTGTAACGTGGCGGTTTGTAAGCCAGTGGAGGGAAGGACACTGATTTGCCTTCAAACCTACCGTTAGGTCCGTTATTATTGGCGGTAGTTTCATCTTTATTGTTGTCAAAACCTTATTTTTTTGGTTAAATAAATAGAGTTGAACAAAGACCTGCTATTTCCACCCTTTTATTATCCAAATTTTACCGTTGTGAAAAAATTGTAAACGATTTTGATAAAAATTAAAGCATATCTAACAAAAAAACTAATAATAAATCAAGGTATCAAGATTCGTATAATACACTCTGTTTCCTATAATTTGAACATGACTGATCACTAGTGATGTGTTGGATTAAAATAGAAAACTTTGCCATTGTGAGGCTAAAGGTTCACAGAAACGATCTATCATGAAACTCCTTTAATACCTGTAATTTCTTTCTCATTGAGGTTTAATCCACTACATTACTGAGAGTAAGAAAAATAATGTATGAATTTCAGAACTATAGAACAATCTAGTTCCACAAACCCAAATACACGTTTAAGCCACCAGCAACCCTGTCAGTCCAGTGTGTTACTCTTACTCTGATGTATATGTTGCCGATGCCCTACATCAGTTGAACCAAGTCACTCAAAATTAACTCAAGCAAGGCAGACAGGGTAATCATCTGGAATGAAGAACGGGAATACCTGTTAGCATTGTTCAGAACAGGAAACGAAAGGCTAACGATGATAGTTCTGTCCTTTCAGAATAGTCCACGACCTGAAGTAAATTGATAAACATAGATTATCTACTCATTCAGCGTGATCTGACATTATCTTATTTAAAATTCAAGCATTCCTTAACTTATTTAATATAATTTATCCTTAATATTTGCTTTAAGCTGGAAATGATTTCCTTGAATACTTTTCAGAAGTCAGCATTTCAGTAATTGGGAACCGCATGATTTAGAAGTCAGCAGATCAACGTACTCCTACCTATAGAGTTGTTCTACGAGCACAACTATTGCAATTTGATGGTTTAATACCATAGAAGACAGCTTGACAGAAACATCAGCACGCTCTCGCAATCGTTTTCCATGACCATACGGTCCACCAATGCAGAATGATAGTCTTGAAGCTCCCTACAGACAAAGGAACAATAGTGTTATTGGTAAAAAGTTCTTGAATTTTCGTGCTTAACTTTCCTCTGCCAGCTCAACATACATACAAACAACATATATTAAGAATGGATGAATTTCAAGCATGCACACTATCATTCTTGAAAATCACTAAAACGAGAGGTCATTCATACTGTATTTCCAGCATCCCCCACCAACTCAGCCATCTGCTCGGACCCTATGTCTTTCCCACGCTCATCCAACAGCACAACCTATGAGCACAAGATTACAAAGTGACAATGTAGAAACAAGTATAACCCTTTTAGCATATAGTTTATAACAGCTTTGATGAATTCCACCAAAATGGAATGGCACCACTTTCCCTTTCCAGAGCATCTGAGAAAGGAAGTCATTTCTACAATGGATTTAGAATAAAAGAAATTTAGCCTTCAGCATGATAATAATGGTTAAATCCATAAGAATCGGAACCTCTTTTATTTCATGGAAATCCTATATGTAAGAAAAATCAAGCCTGACGAGGGCATTTAAAAACATGTGCTGAAAGGGTAGTAGAGATTGAGTCGGTTCAGGCTCGGTAGATGAGCAGATCAAGGGTAATAGCAGAACATTACAAAGAAAAGGTATCCAGAGCAAATTTTTTTATGTAAAGGCAAGACTAATTCTCCTACTATTGCGAGAAGTTATTCATCCAATTAAGATTGAGTCCATATGATGCTCAGACTGTACCCAATCGTCAGACGTGATAAGATCCATAACAGCACTGTCTTCATGATCAACCTGAGCTCTCCAATCACTACAATGTACAAGAAAACTAATATAAGCTCTACAAAAAGAAATGATCTGATGAAACCACAATACGAATGTTTCCTCCATGCGTCCAATGTCAATAATTTTCTCACAATTTTGGTTTTTTTTTTTTTTTTTTTGGGTGAACTTTCTCACATTATTAATGTCCAGTTTGCAGGAAAGAGGTCTATGCATATCCAAGATAAAGATATATATATATATATATATATTCACATTAACTACAAAGATTGTGATGATTTAGATGAAAAAAGATGAGAGTACCGTGCATTTTTAGGATTGTTCCGTATGTGAGCATCTTCAACACTACAGTAGAGCTTAAGCTTTTCAATGTACTCATCCACTACGAGTTGTACACCTTGTGATCTCTTTTTCCCTACTGATATTATTCGTATAGGGAATGCTCTCTGCCCAGAATCAATATCACATTTAATCAGAATGAGAACCTACTAGTTCTAGGTCCAGTAGGTGTAATGATCTGTTGATGCAACACACAGTAGCCAAATGCTCAAAAGAACGACAAAATCAAATTCACTGAGCAAACTGATACTTCATAGCTAACATGATGGGTGGATTTCAATTGAAACAGATACGCAAATTACTCAAAAAAGGGCCAACAAAATCAAGATCATTGAGCAAACTGAAACAATGGATGGGTTGTCGGGTAACAAAGTTGAACTCATAAATCATATAAATATAGTTTTCGTTCCAGAGATAAAACTTACTGTTCCGCAATGTAATAAATCCAACGACGGCAGATGTAGTATCAATCACTGATTCGGTATGAATAAAGAAATATTTGAAATATATACATTAAAAACAAAGGATATTAATTGAGGTGGAGATAGTTTACCACTGCTTGACCTGTGTACTTACAATCTCTACCTGAAAATTGTAAACGAAATCAAGTTCATAAAATGACAAACTTGAGATGAGATAATGAAGAATATAATAGGGCTGCTAAGGTTCTGAGATAACAGTAACCTGAAGGAAGAGCATAATTAATGGTGGGAAGACGGGCACTAAGCATGACAACCATTTAGAAGGGAAGAAAGACCAAAAAAAAATGGTACTTCTAGCTCCAAATTTGGACCAAATTTACCCTGAAAAAGACAAAACAAGAATGTGAACGGTGATTTATGATGTTGTAGGCTTTGTGTATTGAATATTTTTAGGCAAATGTAAAACCACTCTGGTGACATCCTATTCCTCACTGAAAAATGTGAGCATTGCCATTCTTCTCATTTCATAATACACAAAATGCAGGCACATGGTTTTGGTGAGATTATTGGCCATAATTACTCTTTGCTTATTTCGTAGGAAAAGCTCTGAACAATAGGAAATTTCGATATGAACTAGTTTCATATGTTTCATGTTTGGCAAGGGAGAAAAAAAATAGATAAAACGAACAAAATTACTCTTGCTTATAGTTCGATGGAAGACACAGAAAAGATAAAATCATGGGCCCTTGATGCAAAAATGTTCTACATAATTGGTTGCCAAAATCTAGCAAATGATATGGCAAACCAAACTTTGCAGCAAGTTAACAATGAGACAATATGGGGAAATGATAAAAACCAGATTATCCTAAGAACAAATACCAACCTTAAGTTCGAAGGAGCCAATTGGGCAGTGCCCAGTTCAACAAAGAAACATAACTCGAATACTGATATTAATCTCTCTCTCTCTCTCTCTCTCTCTCTCAATTAGCGTTAAGCGACGGCTTTTCACGGCCCTGAGTGAAACCGCCGAGAGTTCAACAGCAGAAGCAAAGCTTCTAATAAAACCCATAAAAATTTCTAGCCTCATAGAACGTGCTTCTAAAATGATGAGACGTTGGGTTAGAGCAGGGGACAGACTCTGGGTTGGACTTGTATTTGGAATTGAAGCCCATAACCCATTGATGTAGGCCCATAACTCAATGTGCGTGCATGTCCGTTGGGGAAGAGGAGAGAGTTTGAGGAGTTTCTAGAACCTACGTCCCTGCATATTATATATTTGCCATAATCACAGAATTGAAGGGTTCGACGATCAATTCTCATTCTCTCGCGTAATCTCTTCCAGTAAAGATGTCTGCTTTCGATAACGTAGTTGTTGTTGGGAAGCTGAAGCTGAAAGGAAAACCCTTGGCCGTGAAAGGAGGTGGGGTTTCAAAGAAAAATAAGAAGAAACGCAGCAATTATTATCACCAATTGTCTCAAGCCTCACAAGGGTAGTTGATGCCCTTCCCTCCTTTTCTAATTCTACTCAAATTCTTATTTTCTGCGTTGCATTGCATGTAATCTGATATTATATTCTTGAAATTTTTATTTATATTTATTTATTTGGGTGTTTTTTTTGAATTTATGGTCCCGTGGAAGACGGGATTGGTAGGTGGTGATTAAAATTTACAAATATGAATGAACCCTTTTCCAATTTTGTGGTAAAGTTTTGATCTTTTTTGTTTGGAGGTTGTGATTTTTGTTTCGCTAATGGAGAAATCAATTTTTTGTTTTGGAGGGTGATAGGTGGAGAAGCAGTGATGGATGATACTGAGAATGACGGTGGCAGAGGACAGGCTGGGGCTTATGATGATCATCTGACACCCGCGGAGAGGCGGTACCTCCAACAGACAGAGAGGATTCAACTGAAAAAGCTTGCCAAGATGGCCAAAAAATCACATCGCGATCGGGTTCAGGAATTTAACCACTATCTGGCAAATCTTAGTGAGCATCATGACATTCCCAAAGTAGGCCCTGGCTAACAACATTCCCTTTCTTCTTTTTTGTCAATTTGGAATTTTGGAATTGCATTTTGATTGTTTGGACCTCAAGAAACCTTTTTGTGTTACTACATTTTTTATAGAGAAGATTGTCTACTTTTCCTTTGTCTGCTGCAACACTTCTCACTTGTTTTAGATCAAGCAAATTTTCATGTTTTAGTGTGTTCGCGATCATGTTGATTGTAGCTTTCGAAATCTAAGGCCCAACTTTCCGTTGATCTAACATGTTCAGTCGTATCAAAGTAGCTTCAGATGTACAATAATAGCATTGAGATATCACACATTTGTTTGCAGCATTAAGCGTTACATTTTTCATGGAAAACGGTTCTTGTCTCACAATAACCATTTCAAGTGGAATTACCACGTCTTTGGAAAACAAATAGTGAACCTTTAGAGCCCTTCCCCAACCTGACCTTGTCATCTATGTATGTGATCTGGAGTTTAACCTCGCTTTCACCGCCGTATCGGAACTCCAATGCACCAACCTTCAGTTCTGGTGGCTCAAATATAACTTGGATCCATTTATCGTCTAAAGCCTTCAACTTTCCTGCTCGTGCGTGCAGAGATGAGAAGTTGAGAACACTCAATCAAGTAGAAAAGGGAACAAGCTTATGAAAAGATTAGCATATGAAACTTGATAATGTGATTTTGTTGTTGTCAAAGGTAGGTATGTGAGGTAAAGAATAACAGAAGCTTACAACAACAGATTGGATTTCATACAATGTTCAATAAAAGGAGCTTTGTTGCTAACACAACCATCACTGACCAGACCAGAAAATGAGAATGGTGTTTAAAGTTCAAACTACAAAGCAAAGCGTATAATCAGGAAAAAAATAAACATCGGTATTATCTTAGCCTTAGCAGCCTACCTGTTAAAGAGACTTCTCCATCCAAGAACCCAAAAGCAGAGAAGGAGACTTTGTTTTTGACAATGTCAGGAGCTTCAATAACTTGAATCATCTCCTTCGTTTTAAAAACAAGGCGGCCTAACGTACTTCTGTAGCCACCCCCGGGTGATGTCGGCACTGAACAGTACACCACATCCCAATCTGTGAAAGCACTAGATTAAATCATCATATGACCAACAACAACAAAGAAATGCATACCATGTAATAGTAATGAGCAGATTATCAAATACGTTACACAGAGCCAAACAGTTGCTCATGCTAATTTTCAAAAACAAATGCCAAGGCAGTTGTGGTAATTGTCATTGTTGTTTTCAACACCTGGATAAAGTTGAAAATCATATGTCATATGGATGCTTGTTCTTCAACTTTTAACTTCTTTTAACTTTGAAGTCGAGACTAATTTTGAACTGAGAGTTTTGAGTTTTGGCCACAATGCCAGAAAAGAAGATATTTCAGCCCAAAAGTTAAGCTGTAATATGCATCTCCAGAAACAAAGTCCACACCTTAATGGGATTTACCTCCGAAAATAAGAGGGCATTTCACTGGTTCACTAACGCAAAAGCTCTGCAATTTCTCAGCCACTTCAGCTACCTCTTCTTGTTCTTCCTTTTTCAGCAAAACTCCTCTATCAGAATGTGTCACCTGATTCAGATCATAAGTCATATTTCATGAGTCAAATATAAAATAAATAAAAAGACTTGGCATAAACCACAAATCAAACTGCACATACGATACTTCATACAGTACTAAATCCATTAACATAAGCCTATTAATTTTCCAACAAGGCAACAGTGAAACTAATATGGATAAAAAAATCACATTTTCTCAGCTACTGTACAACAAATCACGAACCCAGAATTGAAAAACCAAAAAACTAAAACATGGGATTGATAAAAGCCATACCTTGGAAAGAATAGACGCAGAGAGCTCTTCGGGACCGGTCAGCACTTGGGGGTTGGAGACTGAAACAGAGGCCAATATCCTCAACGTTTTGTGCCGACGACAACGAGTGTAAGGTAAAATGGCAAAAGCCAAATTTGTGGGTTTTGAGCAAAAATTGAGGAATTGGGGTTTCGAGGGCTCAGGGCCTCCTCTGAATGTGGAGGGTGACAAAGCTAATGAAGAGGTTAATGCAGCAGCCATGGAGGAAAGGCGGGGCTTCGACCAGATTGTGAAAATCTGCTAAGCGATTGCAGTTATCTGATTACAGGTGAAGTGGTGCCACGTAGGCAATGCAAATCAAAGGCGGGACCGCTTTGGTTTAGGCTATTGGTGTAGATGACGCCACGTATGAAAACTTTATTTCTTTGCCTTATCTAATTGGTCAGCGTTCCGAGCTTTTTTCTGTTTTTGTTTTGGTCGAAGCGTTCCGAGCTTTTACCACTCCTCTTTTGTTCTACATTTTCTTTCTTGTTATAGTAAAAATTATTATAAAAATAAAATAGAGTGTAAGTGGAAAATTACTACCCTTAATTTTAGAGCATCTGTAATCATGCTCTTTATTTTTTAGTTAAAATTTAATTAAAAATATTAGAATTTATTTTAGGAGCTCTCTATAAAATTTTAACTCCAATCATACTCTCTAGTTTAAGAAGTCATAAATACTATAACTCTTTTTTAATTGGCCAAGTTCTATAAAAAAAATATATATATAAATCATTAACATTAATTAAGGTTTAAAATACTCATAAAATAAAATAGTATTAAACTACAGGGAACCACTATGAGTCCTTCATCTCTCTTCATATTTATGAGCTCCTAGAAGTTTCCTTATTTTAGGAGGTAGTTTAAGGAGTCCATTGTGAATGCTATTAGAACGCTTTTTGGCTCTGTTTGGCTCCTCTTCCTAGTTACATACTAGCAAAAAAACTTTATTGTAATGAAGATAGCACTATTTTGCTATTTTTTGCCAATAATGCAATGACACGTGAAAAAGTTATCATGCATGTCATTGCACTATTGACCAGAATAGCAAAAAGTGTTATTCTCGTTGCATGAAAGTCTCTCTCTACATACTAAGCTCTCAAGCACATCAAACTACTAAATAGTGATTCTTCTTGCTTTTTTGTGTTTTTAAGCCATGAATATAATTACAACAAGGATGCCTACATTCCTACTACCATACAACTCATACTTCAAACCATTTACTTCACTAAATTAAAACTTCAAACCTAAAGAAAATAAACCTACAACCTTAGCATATCCCTATGGTCTCGAATAACAAAACCAACATAAACTCTAAGAGCATTTCCACTGGGAGGCCTTAGTCTGGGCAATAGGCTCCCTAGGCCAAGAAATGCACTCCAACTGTACAAAACAGCCCAGGCAAGGCGTGGGCTCCACCAAGTCAGTACTTGAAAGCAAGAATAACCTGAGCTGTTGCTTAAGAGCTGTGATGACGTTAGCAACGAAATTTTTATACAAAAAAATTCAGAATTTTTTATTTATTTCTAAATACCTAGCCATATTCTTCACTTCACACACCAAAACTCTATACAAATTCATCTCTGCATATCTCATGTGAATAGTGATTGCCCTTAGTTTGCCATGGCAATAGGTGGAAAACTACAAAAAAATTAACAAGGCAAGTACTATTCATGTGAATAGTAAGAGCATCCACAATCATGCTCTCTATTTTTTAGTTAAATTTTAGCTAAAAACATATAAAAGTTATTTTAGGAGCTCTTTATAAAATTTAAACTCCAATCATGCTCCCTAGTTAGGGAGTCATAAATGCTATAACTCTTTTTTAATTGGTCAATCTCTATTAAAAAAATATAATAAATAATAAATAATAATTAAATATTTGAAATACTCATTAAATATATCAGCATTAAATTATAGGGAGCTACTAGGAGTCATTTCTCTCTCCTCAGATCTAAACTTATCTTATGGATATTGATTGCAATTTTTTTAATATTTTTAATTTCGGTCGTTGAATTGTATTTAAGAGATTAATGAATACGATCTAACAACCTATATTAGAAGTATGTAACCAATCTTTAATATAAAAAAAAAATCTCCAAATATATAATAACACATAAAATAAACTCAAATTTGAATCAATCAAACACGCGAAACTTGGTAAACAAAGATGACGTCACTAGTAGTACTCAAAAGCTAAATTAGCAAATGACACCAAATCAATCCTCTCAATTAATTTTAGAAAAGCATGAAATTCATCCTTTTGTCATTTAGTAAGATGAGAACCTTTTTTTCTTAATTACACAAGAGAGTATAAAGTTGGATTTAAGATATAAATTTTTAAAACTCCAACTACTTCTTACAAAAGAATTATAAATAAAAAAACAATAAAAAATATATTTTTTATATTGATATATATACATCAATCTGAAAGAAATAAAAAAACTATTTTATGTCTTGATGAGCGTGTCCGCATAAGAGAGAGAAATTGTGTGGACGTGGTTCGACACCCAAAAAGCCTTTTCATTTCCCATCAGGAGTCACAGATCACTGCTACACCGTACTCGCTCATCCATCGACGGCCTGCAGTCATTCACTACCCTATGAGCAAATCGTAGCCGTCTGTTCAAATACGCGATCAGCGAAAGCGCGGGAAAATGAAAAATTATCTGCGAGCCATCTGTCAGGTACAAAAACCACACCACACTCAGCCGGAGCGAGTCAGTTTTCCGTTTCGTTGCCTTTGCTTGTGAGAGAAGCTAAACGCAACTCTCTCTCTCTCTCTCTCTCTCTCTCTCTCTCTCCGAGCTCTGCTAGTCTGTTAGGGTTTGTGGATTTTGTGACAATGGCGCCGAGGAAACGCAAGAATCAGAAAGAGGAGCCGGCCGAGGTGACCACGGTGACGACCACGGTGGTGACTCACAGCTCCACTAGGCGAGTGACTCGGAGCTTGACTCGGGAAGCTTCGAGTGCAAACCCGGTTGAGTCACGTCCCGAGTTTCCGGCGCGGAAGAAGGCCAAGGGAGCTCAGAAGAAGAAGGAGCCGAAGAAAGAGAAGGCGGAAGAGGAAGAGAAAGACGAAGCGGAAGCGGAAGGGGAAGATGTGGAGGAAGAGAAGGAGAAGGCCGAAGAGAGCGAGGAGGGGGCTGAGGCCGAGGGCGAGAAAGAGGAGGTCGAAGGAGACGAAGCTGAGGAGAATGATGGTGAGGAAACGGAGGGGGCTGAGACTGAGGGCGAGAAAGATGAGGTCGAAGGAGACGAAGCTGAGGAGAATGATGGTGAGGGGTCAAACAAGAAGACCATTGTGATTGAGCACTGGTGAGGCAATTTTATCCCTCTGTATTCGTTTCCTCTTCTTCGTTTTGCCTTTTTTGGTTACTGAGAAATTTTCGGAATATGCAAGAAAATTTAATTTCTTATTACGCTTCTTGTTTTATTTATTTTAAAAAAATCTATTTACTTATTCATTTTTTGTTCATACCATGGTTTTCGCTTTGAGATTTTGCTATTTTCTTTCTTTTTCAATTTATCAGAACACTAGGGTTTCTTGAGTATGCTTTTATTTTTGGGGGTTTTATTATAAGTTATAGCTATTTCCTCAGAAAACTTATGACAATCAGGAAATTGGAATCGTAAGCGCTGTATTACGTAGTGGTAATTTGTAGTTTGATTTGTCTTGTTCTTCTGTTTGGTTACCAAGGAAAGATGAAACGAAAATTAAGTCAGTTTCGGTCTCTTTTTTTTTTCTTTCTGTCCTTCTTCTTTTGAAGAAAGGAAGGAACAATGATTTTGGCTTAATTTGGTTGGGTAATGGTTGTCGCTTTGTCTTTCTTTCTTTCCTCTTTACGAATGTGGCTGTGTGAGAAAGAATGGAAGAAAAGGAAAATGATATGTGAGCCTCATGGTACCTACAGAAAAATAGGAGTTAAAAAACTTGATTCACAACAATTTTTGTTTGGTATTTTTATTCATTTTCTATGTCATGGTTTCATTATTTACATAATGATTTAAGGTGTTTGGCCCCTAGATAAAAGCCAATGATTTAAGGGGTTCTGTCTGTGGTTTAAATGTAAAGCTGAGGTGTTTGGCCCCTTCTCTGCTTCATGTTTAACTTGGCATTTAGAAAGCAGGAACTGGTTTTGGAATCAAGATTCTTCTTGACCATTAAACAGTGCACATTTGTTGCGTCTGTGGTAAATACTTCTTCGTTGGTCCAACTAAAATTCATTCTTTTAAGAGAGCCTTTGATTCTACCAGCTTGTGAAATAAGTAAATATAGTTATGAATCAGAACTTAGAATGTTTCTTCTTTTTTATTTTTTATTTTTTGAGTAGTTTCATTGGTGGATACAATTTCATGGACCTTTGCTTCCAGAAACAGAGGTATGGCTGTGTATGTCATGTCGTTCCCAAACCCCACATTAGCGAGTGTCTTGTGCAGTCCGCTGCCTTTTCTGTTTTAATGAGTATGAGGAATATTTTGTAGATAGTTGGTCCTCAGTTTTTGTTGAGGTGTCCATCAGGCACAACAATATTTACTCCAAGTGACTATGTTTACATGCTCCAGTTGGCAAAATAGCCTCTCTGAAAGTAGGGAACCATTGTACGTTTCCTTTTCCGCATAGCCCATATTGGGTTTGCTTTTGCCTTTTTCAGTTAGTATTTGGTTTTTGCTACTTGCAGTTTCATCTTATTGTTCTTTTTAACTAGTGTTTGCTTCTTTTCTGTAGCAAGCAATGCAATTCATTCAAGACAAGAGCTAATCAGGTCAAAGGTGGTTTAGAGAAAGGCGTTCCTGGTATCACAGTTCTCATAAACCCTGATAAGGTATACTTGTTGAAGGATATTAATTTTGTCCATGAATTTGAGTTTTAGATGAAATGATTTAAAAGAAAGCGTTTGGATATTACAATAAGACTGAATTAGTAGAAAACCTGTAAAGCACTAGACATAGTGTATTTGAAATGACTGCATACAAGGAATCATTTGAAATCCATACGTTTCTTCTTTTTCTCTAATTCAAATATAGGTTTGCATTTTAATAGTCCAACTATAGGGGTTTCACTATATCCCTAAATGTGAAACTACTCTTCTCAAATGGACCCTAATAGAAATTGGCTTAAGTTTGATAATCTTTCACTTGAATAACCAGATAAGGGGATATACCGAATTTGGTATTTATGCATAATTGCTTTGTAGACCTGTTATTCAACTATAGGAAAGAAGTTTTAGTTTAGAAGTTATAAGTATTCAAACTATTTGGAAGCTAATGTACAAGGCATTAGGGCGCAGATTAGAATCATACAAAACCTTTTGTCACTAGGAAAATAGCAAATAAATCTCTAGGACTAAAGTGTTTGGTATTTCAGTAGTTTTCAATCAATAATTAATGGATCAAGGCATCATCAGCATAAATAATCATCTGACTTTTTCCTTTATTTTCTTTCTGGAAATAGCCAAGAAGGGGCTGCTTTGAAATACGGGAGGAAGGTGGTGAGACATTCATCAGTCTTTTGGTAATTCTTACACCCGCATTATTATATTTTTACAAGTTGCATTTGTGACGACCTCAAGTTTTTTATTTACATTTTGAATGATCCTATGGGCGAGCGAAGAGCTTACTCTTTTTTTTCACTGGAAAGGTAAGTTTTTGTTTAAAAGAAATGCTAAAAGAAGCTGTAAGGGGGTAGGCTAGACCCCGGTTGGGCATTATAGTCCTCAAGCTTGGGCTGACATAAATTAGTCAAGTTTTATCTTGGGTTGAATATTTCCTTTTGCATCTGAGCTTGCTTTGGCCCAAATGAGCCATACTCAAGGTGTTCCCTAAAGATTTGAGCTGCTGACAAGAATATTTGCCCCACCTTTACTTGGTCAGACAAATTATACTTGCAGTTGAACCTCTTTGCTTTGATTATATTTGGTGAATCAGGCCAAGGTTATGTCAGATAAACTCTGGTCCTCTCGTATCTTAAAAAAGAACGCTGGGTTAGATCATTTAGATTTATGAAGGGAGGGTGATCTTAAGATTCTGATCCATGAGACGGTTTATTATGGTGAAGAAATGATCCACACTACGTGTTATCAGCCTATTAAGAATTAATTACTTTTTCTGAGTTGTCATTTATGTCTGTTGCAGGGCATGAAGCGACCGTTTAAACCAATGAAGGATCTGAACATGGAGGAAGTCATTGGCAATATAATTGAGAAGATCAAATGAAGGAGGTGGTGCATAGCATGGCAGCGGAGTTTTTGTTATTAGAACTAACCGTCTTTTTCGGGGTAGCCAAAGTTCATTGGCTGTTTTGACAGTAGAGTTTTTTACTACTGATTTGCATATGGTTGTGTTCTAACGATGACTGTAAAGTTGGGCCGATACTGATCTGGATACTTTTGAAGGACCTAAATGATTAGCCGTCGCATACAAGTGAATGTAGGTTACAGATGATCCTACTCTTTTTGTAAGTGCTTGAAGGAAATCAGTTGAACTGCTTTAACAGCATAATATTCCAGATTCCAGATTTGATTTCCAGTTCCGCTCCACTATGCATTATTCTTAAGGCTTTCTATACCCAAGCAAAGGTTTTTATTTATTATTATTATTATTTTCTATCACATCCCAATTAGAGTTTATTATATGCTTGTATATCAGACAGAAATGGAAATCTATTCTGCGTCTTCGAGTGGTTAGAAGTTTCTTCATGACTGCCACCATTTCGTAAGTATGCCCGAGATTTTGTCTGCTCATAGGTTTATAATATCAATTTCCGTTAATGATCTTTGTTTAGATTTGATAATAGATTGAAGTTGAATGATTATTTTCCTACTTTTCCCTTATATGTATGCATTTTAAGTTTGTAAAAGAAATAAAAAAGGAAAATAAATTTTTGGGAAGTACAGAGAATTGTTTGGAGCCAGAGGAAATTTTCCATCCTCTCAAAAAAATTGATAACAAATAATATCATTAGAGGAATAATGAAAAAGAAATTTGATAAAATCATGTACTGCGTTTCTATTGTTAAAACATGTTTTTGATCTCTGCCATTCACTTTGGGGGTTTTTGGGTAGGGATGGCAACTAGCCGGTTAGGGATTGGGTATAGCAATATAATTCCCGTCTCCGCTCCCCATACCCACTCCTTTCCCTGACTTGCATTTTCAGAGAATTCCCATCCTTATCCTGTCGGGGGTTGGTATTCCAAACCCGGCCCGAATCCCCAGTTTTAAAAACAATTATAAAAAAAAATATTCATATTATAACACATAAATTTCACCTATTTAATTGAATTATAAAATTTCACTTAACTATTCAAAATCATCTCAATTTAATTCAATAGAATTTCACCATTCTACAAAGCTTAGGATAACTTTTAATTGTGATGGCATTCAATGCAGAAGCAGATATGCATAATGCATTTGATGACCAAATAACTACCATCTAACACACCAGAATGTCCATCATAGCCGAGTATGAAAACACCCAGATAATCAATTGGGGATTCTTTGTTAGCAACCCATATTATTGGTGTATTTGCGATTGTGTTGTACCATATAAAAAGGAAGTATTTGGTGGAATTTTCAGGTCCGAAGAAGCCTAAAGGGAAGGTTCCTATAGTAAAATCATATAATAATAATAAACATTCCAAAGTTTCATCATCTTACAAAGGTTAGGGTAATTTTTTAATTGTTATATTATATTATTTAACATATTTATTAATTAAAAACAAATACATCACTTATGCGGCCGGGTTCGGAAATGGGAATAACAATACCATCACCACCTCGTCTCCGATCGGATATTTTTAAATTGAGGATCCCGTACCCGCCCCATTAGGATTGGGGACCCGACGGGGATTTCCGCCATCCCTAGTTTTTGGGGACATGAAGACTGGCGCCTCCAATTCTTCCCCCTTCTCCATTTTGCTCTCTATGTCTTATGCTACATGCTTTCCTTACAATGCCACAAAAGATGAGAAGATGGCAACAACACCAAGGAGGACGCCGGAAGCCACCTGAGTTGGTGAACCCGAAACCGTAGGAGGGGCCTCTGGCTTTTGTTGGCTGCCATCAGTGGCTGGTGGACCACGCTTCAATATACTTGTAAAGACATCCACAGCGGCGCCAGCTACAGCGCTGCCGCCAGGCCCCGGAGCAGACTTGAACATTTGGGATAGCATTGTATCCTCCCCTCCAGTCTTGAGTGCATCTGCGGCCTGTGGGGCTGGCCCTTTGAGTTGATCCATGATTTTGGTAATTTGATCTTTACCTTGAGGCGCCGGAGCAGAATTGAGCATGTTGGCTAGAGCACCAGTAGCATCACTCTTTGGTGCATTTGCCAATGTTCCAGCTTGGCCGTTGATCTGATTAATGATCTTGGATTTAGTGTCCTCGTCCCCGAGGGCACCCAAATCTTTCAAATTTTGTGGGAGATTATTAGGGACGTCCAAGGCTGCTGCCGTAACCAAGTTGATGAAGACCAGAAGCACTGGAGAAGCAAGGAGGAGAAGGAGGGAAGAGACATTGAGAGAAGCCATAGTTTTTTTTCTTTTTGGTTGTGAAAATTGAGAAGGGTGTTGGTAATTTTTATAGGCAAGGCTGTTGATGAAATTACCATGTTTAGAAGCAGCAATTTTGGAGTTTTGATTGACATATCGACTCTGGCATGCAAGGTGATTATTAGCTTCAACACCCCATTTTTACATCATTTAACTTAATTGTCATTAACTGTCATCCTGCAAGTGTCCACTGTTTTCCTAAAACTGAATTCTAACAAATATAAAACCGTTTGTAAACCCTAAACTCATCACTAATATGTGAAGTTGTATATTACGTGAGCGTATTCTAGTACCATACAATAATCTATGTTCGAGAGGAATTAAACAAATATTTTCCATAACCCTATATTACTATCTTTTTGTGTCAAATATACATTGGTTATTATAATCTAACAGGCTTTCAGTTGTGTTTTTCTGTTCTTATTATGAGAAAGAAAAAAAAACCTGGTCAAATCTCTTGGCCTTTTTTTGTGTAGGGCAGAGAGAAATTCACTCCTAACCTTCAGGCTCCAACATCCAATTTTGTTTCTCTAATTATAGCAATCAATCTCTGTATAAATCCCCCAAACCGCCCTCTGCACAAATCAGGCTTTGAAAGAAAACAATAAGCAACCATTTCTTTCAAAGCAGGAATAAATAAGGCAAAGCAAGAAGAATAAAAAGATGGAGAACAAAGCCTCTACCATCCTCTGCCTTGCCCTCCTCTTCATTGTCTTCTCCTCTTCGGCCTCGGCCTTCGACATCACAAAGCTACTGGAGAAGCAGTCGGAGTTCAGCAACTTCAACACCTACCTCAAGGAGACCAAACTTGGCGAACAGATTAACAGCCGCAGCACCATCACCGTCTTGGCCGTCGGCAACGGCGCCATCTCCAGCCTCGCTGGCAAATCCCAAGACGTGGTCAAGAAGATCCTGAGCGCCCACGTGATCCTGGACTATTATGATGAGCAGAAGCTGACCAAGCTGGCCAAGTCCAGCAAGGCCACCACCCTCACCACCATGTTCCAGTCCTCCGGCCAAGCTCAGAACCAGCAGGGCTTTATCAACGCCGGCATTGTCAACGAAGGCGAGCTCGCTTTCGGGTCCGCCGCCAAAGGCAGCAAGCTCAACGCCAAGCTTGTTAAATCCGTTGTTTCTCAGCCGTTCAATATTTCTGTTCTTCAAGTCTCTGAGCTGATTGACATCCCTGACATTGCTGCCTCAAGCCCTGCTGGCTCTCCCAAGTCATCTCCTTCCCCATCCAAGGCTCCTTCTTCATCGTCCGATGACGAGGCCCCAAGCGCCTCGCCCAAGTCGTCCAAGTCCAAGGCACCTACATCGTCCGATGAGACGACATCGTCGTCACCACCAGTGCCTGACGAGGCAGGATCAAGCACTGCCCCTGCCCCTGCCCCATCTGCTGCTTCTCGCGTTGATATGGCCGTTGGTGCCGGTGTGATGATCGGCTTGGCCTCACTTTTGGTTGCTTAAGTTTTTTTTTTTTTTTTTTGGGGTTTTTTTCAAAAGAGGAGATATGAATGTATTAGGAACAGAAAAGATCAAATCTTGAAGGGTACAATACAAACTTAATGGTTTTTGTGGGGAAATGTATGTAAAAACATATACATTCTTCTGACAACCATTGTTTTGGAATCATTAGAGATTACCCTTTAAGTGCATTTTCACAAGCTATTAAATATATATGATCTATCTAATTATAATTATAATATTAACATAAACCATGTTTGGTAAACTTAATAATGATGAAATTGGACGACTAAATTCGATAGTGTCCAAATATTTACGGACAACAAGCCATTCTACGTGAATGGGTCTCTATGAGGTATACAAGTATGTTACATTTCAATATCAAATAGTCAAATTAAGAATGATTTATACGAACCAACTAGCTCTTAGTTTAGTGGTACTTCTCTTCCCAATATTAAAAAAGATCCCAAGTACGAAACCCCAAACTCCATCAATCCAAAAAAAAGACTTACAAGAAATTATGTTATACATTCCTCGAGTATGGGACAAGGTTGTGGGAAAGAGAGCCAATGGAGAGAGAGAGAGAGAGAGAGAGAGAGAGAGAGAGAGGGAAAAATGGGAGATGAGAATTGACAAAGTAAAATTGGTAATGAAAAAGAGTGGGTTTGTCTTGTTGAGATTGAAAGATTACAAGTGGCTCTCATTGGGCTTCTTCAAAAAGGTAAATGGACGGTCCATGAAACTGGTTTCATGGGCTAGTTTATTTGTAAATGTGTAACAAGGGCTTCTAAATATACACCCAAGGATTTGACCATGACACCCCATTACACTAGGCCATCTCCAATGCTAAAAGGGCTAAATCTAAATTTTCATCCTTCAAAATACAATTATTCATGTATTGTCCGGATTCAAATATTTTTTCCCCAATCCTCCAAACTCAAATTTTGAATCCGTAGCCTTATTAAATTGTTTTAAAATAGTTTTAACTCTAATAGGTCAAAAAAATCACTTTACACATGGGGTAGTGGGTCGTGTGAGTGGGCTCTACCAAATTTCAGTCTAGGCAAAACGTGGACTGCTATTCCACCCAAAATAATTGACTGAATTGATATTTTGCATGGCCCTATACATGCGTTGGGGGCTCCATCCAGACCATATTGCCAAAATTTGACATTTGGCCCTCTCCATTGGAGATGGCCTTACTCAGGTCATTTAGCTTATAAATTTTGAAATATATCATTGCTCAACACACCTTAAAACACAACAAAAATAATATTCAATATTTTTTTTCCCTAAAAAGGATGAAATTATGGGTGGCCATCTCCCTGCATATTTGATTGTAAATAATTGGAGGTTAATCTTGTTTTTCTTTATCAAATTTTTTATTATAGTAATTTTAAAGAATAATATAATTTTTAATTTAATTATCTATTAAACTGGGTGTATTTACCTAAATTTTCACTGCATCTAGAAGTCCAAAAAAAGGAAAATATTGGCTGTAACCAAACCACCCAACAGAACAGCCATTGTAATCGGAAAAACAACTAATTTCATCTCATTTAATTACATTAATCAGATAAATATTTACAAAACGCAAAAATTAGAATGATACTTGTTGAATAATATGGTTAACTAAAACCAAAAAAATCATCCAATCTATCGTTACTGTAATGAAATCTTCAATGGCAACTTTCATTAATACATTATTTAAAGTGAAAGAAACCAAAAAAAATAAAAATAACACATAGATCACATCAGCAATGGTTGGCCCTTTACATTTATTTATTTCTTAAGTTTGAGCGAAATAAAATTAATGAACTTTAGAGGCCAATATAGAAGATATACGACTCAAATTATGATCATGAGTGTAGAGTAAATATTCTTTACCACTAGAACAACAACCCGCGAAATAAAAGATTAAGTGATTAGAATGTGTTGAGTAGAAACTTTAGTTTTCTAAATTTGGGTTAATTTGCTTCTAGAGAGAGTAACTAACGCATGGTTAGCAATTTTTAAGGAGTGCGTCGACTAGAACTAATCCCAATTGGGAGAAAATCACTCCCAACCTTTAGAACCCCTAACATCCTATTTTGTGCATGCATGTCTAATTATAGCTCACAATTTGTGCCCTATTTAAATCCCACAAACTCCCTCAACACAAAAACCAAGCTTTGACAACTCAAAGCAGCAAACAAGAAAGCAAGAAAGAAAGCAAAGCAAGAAGTGGCAGCTAACAAAGATGGAACATAGAGCCTCTTCCCTCCTCTTCTTCTTCTTCCTTGCCGTCTTCCTTGCATTCTTCTCGTCACCCTCCTCTGTCTCTGCCTTCAACATCACCAAGCTCCTCGAGAAGCAATCCGACTTCTCCAACTTCAACAACCTCCTCTCCCAGACTAAGCTCGCCGACGAGATCAACAGACGCAGCACCATCACCATCCTCGCAGTGGACAATGGCGGTGCGGGAGGCCTCTCCGGGGAGTCTTCCGATATGGCCAAGAAGATCCTGAGCGTCCACGTGGTGTTGGACTACTACGATCAGGACAAGCTCAAGAAGATCTTCAAATCAAACAAGTCCGCCACTCTCACAACTTTGTTCCAGTCGACAGGTCAGGCAAGGCGGGAGCAAGGCTTCATCAAGGTTTCGGTGAACAACGGACAAATTTCCTTCGAGTCTGCAGCCAAGGGCGGGAATGGCAACAGTGTAAACTTTGTTAAGTCGGTTGTTTCCCAGCCCTACAACATTTCAGTGCTTCAGGTGGGGTCCATTATTAATGTTCCTGACATGGAGTCGTCCTCCTCGGGCCCTGCCAGCTCACCCAAGTCTGCCAAGGCCCCAAGCCCCTCGAAGTCCAAGAAGGACGACTCTGATGACGAAGCTCCAAGCTCGTCAGACGAGGCTCCAGCTCCGTCAAAGCACAAAGGTAAGGGCAAAGGAAATGACAAATCCTCGCCGCCAGTATCTGCTGACTCAGCTTCAGATAGTACAGCGCCCACGCCTTCGGCACCTGCGCCCTCTGCAGCTTCACGCACTCGTGAGATCATGGCCGTTGGTGCCGGGGTGGTGATCATGGGGCTGGTTTCGCTTTTGGCTGCTTAATTAACTAGATCTGATGATGAAGTATTGATCACAGATTCACAGCTCATCAGAGGAAATTATGAGAATGGGTTCAAAAAAACTGGGGAAAAAAAAAAGACCTATGTATTTTTAAATTTGTTTCTCATAAAATGTTGAGATAAAGAAGGCCCTTGTTCCTTAAATTGGTGTAAGTTGTAAACCCCTACGGTGCTGATTTTATCTCATTGAATTCATATTCATATCTTGTCTCGTATATATTGAGTGCATTACTCTATCATCTAATTAGTTACAAATAGAAAGAATTTGAAAGCCCTAAAACTAGTACAACACCAAACTCTCTCCATGCGCCAATATTTAATTGCAAAGCATGAGAGGGAGAGAGAAATTGAACACAACTCATTTTTCCTAGTTCGAAACTAATTAGAATTAGTTAAAGGATTAGTTATATATTCGTTTGTTAAGCTTGTTTAATGCTACATTAATTGCGGTGTTCACGCACAACTATCACTGTAGGTAATCAGGTTACTGAAATCAATGAAAAATGCTAGCAATATATTTTCCCTTCTTCATGGTATGAGTTTATCGCAAAATTATTGTGGCACATTGCTTGCAAACCTCTCTTCCCTTCTTCCTCTATTCGACAGCTCTAGAAGTGTGAGAATGTGAAGGTAAAAAGTCCCACATTGGAAAGTTGAGAAACCTAGTAAGGACTTATAAGGAGTTGGACTACTCCTCCCATTGCCAATTGGTTTTGGGGTGGAACCTCAACTTTCTTCAAGAAGTGCTGTAATACATTTCTTTGCAATATACATTTCATTTTGTTATCGTGTTAAGTTGAGTCACATAGCGTGAGTTTGTAATTAAACAAAAGATTAAAATGAGTGGTTTGTATTTGGAATTAAGCATGGAACCCTAAGCATCCTCTGAACTTGGGTTGAGTAGGGTCTCCCATCCACTATGGATAGTTTTCGTTCATATTCATTTAATGTGTGTCGTATACGGTTTCTCACATATTATTATAAATGGAATTTTCAAAATCCTTTAAAAGAGATGTCTGAATTATAAAATCTATTACTTACAAGGATTTTATGCGCGTCTAACTAATCTTATTCTCATTGCAGTCTATTTGCTCTTTTTGATGGGAATTAGCATCGGATTTCTAAAACAAGACTAGTTTTGTTTGAAGTTACCAAACTAGATTATCCTCCTAATAACTTTTCTAATATTCCTTTCAGCTAGATTATCTCTATATGTATATTATATTACCATTTAAACTTATGCCTACCAGAGAGCACATTAGCTCTAGGAACTTGCTTTATGGCACATAAAATACGTTATGAGTATAAATGCTGCCACTATTGTCGAATAAAATTTAAATAAATAAATATTATTATTAAAAAAAAAAAAAAAAAAAAACCCCTAAGTAGAATCCGTAAGTACTACTACTTCATTGAAATATTGTTCTATTTTATGAATTAAATTATATTACGGTATTGTGGGGTTCAAAATTTAAATCTCTCAAAGAAAGGATGAATCATAAAATTATGGTATATGGATATTAAATTATATCCAAGTACGACAGAAATGCATCGAATTTACAGTAATTAAGTTAATGGGTTTAAACAAAGAGTGTGTAGCTCAAGTAGTTAAGATCATTTACCATGCATTCTAGGTCTTAGGTTTGATTCCCCTTCCTCCAGTATTTTTTTTAAAAAAAATAATAATAATAATAAATAAATTAAACTAACCATGTCCAAAACGCAAGCTGTATGCTTCACCTTTATTCTATAGTAGTTTGGATGACGATGAATATAGGTCTGATGCTCGTTGCCAATGTAAAATGAAAACTTTGGCTAAATCTAGAAGTTTCGGCTATCACAATCAATCCGTGTTTTTCAAGTGTTAATTCCTGAAGTTCTTCATTTTATTTTATCAGAGTATATAAAAGATAGTAATGAGCTTAGCACATTCTAGTGGAGGCTACCTTTCCCTTGATTCTTCTCACTTCTAATTTTAAACGATAAATATATACATATATAAAGCTAAGCATGTTTCTTAAAGTTTGTGGTGTGTAATGGAATCTACGGCTCACCCCCACCAAAAAACTTTTGTAGACAGAGAAAAAGGGAGGGAAAAAAAGAAAAGAAAAAAAAGAATGTGGAAATTCGTATGAAAAATTCGAAGAATATATAACAAAAAGAATATGAAAATCGAAAATCATGTAGAGCTAGAGCTGTCCTCCAAGATCCAAACACCTCATTGATATGACATATTAAGAATGATCATTTCGCATCTTTATTTCATCATCATATTAATATGCACGTAAGGAAGGGAGGGGATTCTCTTTTCTGGTCTTGAATCACTTAACTATCGATCGAAAGAATGATCATTTCGCATCTTTATTTCATCATCATATAGTGATATGCTGCACGTAATAAGGAAGGGATTCTCTTTTCTGGTTTTGAATCACTTCACATTATATATATCCTCCAAATATAGAACTCTAAATTAATTCGGAGCTTTAAATTTCATTAAAGTTACTTGATGTCTACATGCCTTAAGAGTCACTGAGATACAAAGCAACTTGTTCGGTACTCGGATCGGAGTTGAATCTTTTGATACAAGCGATATTGAGAAAGAGAGGATTGAAAACCTCGAGGGCAACACCTCATAATAGACTCATACTATAATAATATCTTCAAGTTGTGCTGTAGACCCTAATGCCAGGCATGCAATCCACTTGACATGGGGAAGAACTTTGTGGTGTAGCAATTTCTGAGCTGTTAGCCCAATTTTTCCACCCAATAAAATGAAATATATATATATATATAATTACAAAGAAATTTCTAGAGTAGGAAGTGCAACAAAAATAGAAAGGACTAAAATTGAAGGAATTGGGTACCATTTAGGATTTTCCAAAGTGAATGGGGATAGGATTGGAGAGGTCTATATCGTTAGGACCTTGGGCATGTGAAAAGAGGAACATACAGAAGCAAAGATGATATGGTGCTCGAGGGCTTGGATGCCTAAAGGCATACAAAAACCTGCATATGCAATGCTCTACATGCGCAATGGGGAGCATGGGAATCAACTTTCAAACTCAAAAGTTGAGGACCACTATTCTTTTTAACAATTGATAGTCTTGAAGTAATAATATAACAAAGAATAATATGTTTCTAATAAACTGTTATTCCTTTTTATTCAACAATTGTCGTTCATGAGATTTAAACTCATGACATTCTCATGACAGAGTTGAACATATACAAACGATTAAGGATATATTGAAGTATTATTAGAGTTACTCATACATGATTGATCAAGTTTGACGGATTAATTAAACCCCTAACACGAGAAGTTTTGATCCTTCATACAACATCAACGATGATAAAATGATTTATAAAAAATAAAAAATAAAAAAGAGAACAGAATTTCCTGACCCACAAGAAAACTCAAAGATTGACTAATCGTAACCAAACTTTCCTTTTTGCAATTTGCACACAGTAAGAAACAGATCAAACAAAGTGCACCATTAATGAGATCACAAACCAACATTTGTACTGAAATTGATATCTTGTCGCATGGTTCTTCATTTGTCATGTTAATTTCAAAATGAAGAACATCAAGTTTTTGTGGTGTCTTAGTTTTCCACAGGTCTCTTCTACGTGGCAGGTAGTTTAAACTCCAAAATATCCTAACGTAAAACCCTAATCATGGATTTGACAAGACGGCTACTCAAAGGTCCTAGCCCCTCGATCTGGCTACAGGACCATTGTAGCCCATGTGATGACATGTGGGCAACATGGCATTTTTTTTGAAGCATTATAAAATTCCGAGTGTGAGAAACTGTGGAAAGCATGAAGTTTTTGACAATGATAATTGAGACTTAGTCAAGTGGTCCTTTTGGTGACAAATTATTGTACATTAGGGCTCAATTATATGTTTGAATTGAGTGTGACATATATAATTTTATTTGAGTGGTGTTCAGAAATCACAATTATGAAAATTATTATTTACAATAATAATTGACTGTCTTATCTTAATCATTTCAAGCATTTTGTTGGTTGAAATTTGCTGCTTTTAGATACTAAGGGGATGTTATTTATGGCACACGGCTTTTCTTTTTAAGGAAAAATTCCATATTTTATTGGCAGACTTACTATCCTTTTCTTTTAATTTGCTTTTTAGATCAAGCAATATCAACAACTTCCAAGTACATATATATATACAGCGATAAGTAGTGGATGAATACTTTTCTTTTTAATTTTAAATTTTTGATAAAAGAGACGCAAAAGAGACGTAAGGTCTACGAATCGAATATTTAAAGTCATTTGCTAGTTAACCTTAAATGTAAAAGTAAATATTCTACTAATCAATAATATAAAAGCAAATACCGAGTGTGAACGGCAACACTTTTAGAATAAAAATTTGAAAACAAGTATATATGATTTTGGAAGCTTGTGATTCATAAAATTTGAAGTTCAAATAAAAATCCACAGATCCTCACATATTCATATTTAACTAAATCGTATAATATATCATATATGTACTAATCACATTACTAATTAACTTGTCTTTTTCATTAGTCTAGACTCTAACTAATTTTCCTTCTCATAAATCTAGGCTCGAAAATCACAAACAAAATCCAAACCTGATTTGACAAGACAGCGTGAGCAAAGCAAGGCTTTTTTAAGGTTGCAAAAAATCACAAGTAGCAAAGGAGTACGTGTCTCCAACAGAAAGAAACCCAAACATCTGCTTTCAGTCGCCAAACCCACCAACATCCCAAGATCCACACAAGAAAATCAAAATATGCCTCAATCACTCCCACTCCCTTCACGTGGACATCTCGTGATCTAAGTGGGTTTCTTTCCATCATTTGACTTTCTTCTTTTTTGAATCTTTTCTTAATGAATGAATAGTGGCATGCATTGCCCCAAACCTAGCAATATAAAAGATTCCCCATAAAAAAATTTAAATAAATAAAAAATAAAAAGCACACTCGAAAAAGCTACATTTAGCTTAGCTTGCAATGTTGAAGCTACACAAAGATTCCTCCAAACCCCAACCCCACGGAATTGGATGTGTGTGGATGGTGCTGAATTGTGCCCTAAATCAAACCCTAGGGGCATCATCCATGCAGCACCCTCATAATTTTAATCCCATTGGGTCCCACTTAATCTAGATTCTCTTCCAAAGCCAAACATGCCCACACCACAATCCACCATCCTTTTCAGTTTCTCCCTCCCACTCAAAGAGTATTTCCCCCTTGTTTTTATTTGTCCCTTTGACACATATAAATACCCCTTCCCCCCCTCCTCTTTTGCCACAACACAACACAATTCAATTCATTTCCTTATCCTCTCTCTCATCTCCAAACAAACAGCATTTGCATCAATTTACCCTCCACCCAAAAAAACCAAAGCACTAGCTACTACCAAAGAAAGAAGAAACACAATGTCTGGGGTTTGGGTTTTCAAGAACGGGGTGATTCGTCTGGTGGAAAATCCACAGGCTGAGACATCTTCTAGGAAGAAGGCCTTGGTGCACTTGCCAAGTGGACAGGTGGTGTCGTCCTACTCGACGCTCGAGCAAATATTGACCGGGTTAGGGTGGGAGAGGTACTATGGAGGCGACCCCGACCTCTTCCAATTCCACAAGCGATCTTCCATTGACCTAATCTCTCTCCCCAGAGACTTCTCCAAGTTCAACTCCGTTTACATGTACGATATTGTCATTAAAAACCCCAACATCTTCCATGTCCGAGACATGTAGGTGTAGCTATATGCGAGTGACACATGATCAGTTGGTATCCTAAAGTTGTGTGAGTCTCATTTGTTACGTTTAATTTCCTTCTTTATGTCATCCTTAGTTGGTTCAGTGTTTGATATGTTTTGGGTTTAATTTTATTTGCTTGTAATAAAGAGTACATCTACATGTTGTTTGTGTTATTTGGGGATATATATATATATATTATATATATTGGATTGCTTTGTAAAATATTGGCTTTGTGATCATCTAATAAGAAGTTCTTGTGATTTGGAGCAAATGGGTCGACTATATTTTTTTTAATTTACATTTTGTGCTGTGTGTGTTATTTGGAGAGCATAGATAGGTGCGTTGCTACTGCGAAAGAGACAGTGGCAGTTTGGTAATTACAATCACTAAGCACAGCTCACGGCTATATATACCAACGACATGCCCATGATTTGATAGTTACTGCTATGATTCTCTGAAAAAGAAGGAAAGAGTTATATAAATAAAACCTGACTAATTAATTAAGTTAAACTAGAACTATTTAATTAACTGTTCTCTAGAATAAAAGCTGTATTTTTCAAGAGAAATCTTTCCCGATCTTCTACTAAGAGAAAGATATCGTCACGACAACTAAAATTTTCCTTAGAATTTGCTTATAATTTTCACATTAGAATTCCACAATGGATATATATTTGCCTTTTTTTTTTGGAATTTATGGATAAAATGTTTTTCTCTTATCAAAATTTGGGGGGAGTAAGATTAAGAAGTAGAGGGACAAAACATTATCCAATATCCAAATCATGTGAAGGGAAAGAGAACCAATTTATCCAAAATCATAAAACAAGAGTACTTTTTATTGATTGGAGATGATTCTTGTACAGCAACATTGAGGTCCCCAACATGAGCATGAGGGGGAGGAAGATCAAAATCTTCAAAATGTGAGGGGTTTCACGTGAAGGAGATGGAGACACTAGATCACAGGGCCAGGTGGCACATGCCAAGTGTCGAAATGGGATTGTGGATTTCACTTGAGCTTTTCACAGATGGAGTGTGTTCGCACGTGGCACAGCCCTTTAAATCCAAGGAAACGAATTTAATGTAGCAGAGTGACCACACACCACTCTTTTAGAGACCGTGAAAAGCGTACGAGTAGAAAACAAAGAAATGACATTGTGCCAGCATTCACACTACTGAACTGAACTTAAAAAGGGTGATTACCCCTCTTCTCCCTCCTCTCTTCTTTCATTTTTCTTTTGCAGTAGCCATCACCACCACAACTTCTACCACCATCGTCACCCACACCATACTCATTCACATCACTACCATTCAACCACCATTGTCACCACCACACCCACCCCATGTTGCCATCATCACCAACAATTGTCGGTCTTGAAGTTTTGAAGGCCTTGTGTGAAACTTAAAATGGGACCCTCACATAATCTAATCCAAATACTAAAAATAATCATTTTTCATTACTTAAGGTCATCAAACAATTTTTTTATAACTAAAATTCATCATCAACAATGGCAATCACAAATTTTGATTGGTCTTTATGAATTTAGGAATTAGAATTTTCATATTTTGGTGTTGAAATTCCTGAATTTGAAAGAAAAACAAAATTGTCAAAGGATTGAACAAAAGAGGCAAAGAGATTGATGAATGATGATGATTAACTTTTTTTTCCTTTCTGATGTTGACGAAAGTGTGAGGATATATATATATATATTGCTGGATGTTGGTTATTTTTATATATTTTTTAAAATGTTTTTATAAAGAAAAGAAAAAAGAGAATAAAAATACAGCCCAAAGGATGTTCTTGCTGCTCGAACCAAGTCAGCGAACACATGCTTGCATCAATGTGCTGACGAGCTGGAATTGAATTCAGTACAAGTATTTTTCTTTTTTTGGTCCAAATTTTGACCCTATTGCAGTGCAGTATTTTTCTTGTTGCCCTTTTGAATACGTGTTTTGATTCTTTCCTATCCAAAATCAAAACACGTATTTTTCTTTTAGTTGTATTGAAACTCTTATTTCCAAATTTTCTTCACATTTAAGTTCATTGTTGTGTCACGTGCTAAGGCTGACAGTAGAAGTTTTGAGGCGGTAGGAAGGAGGGGTAAGGGACCCCCAAGTGCAACGATTCTATTGTATATGTCTGTTGCGGTCCGACTGGAAACTCGGGCTAAATTCCAATCCGCCTGGAATTGGGCTTGGTGAAGTTTTGGAGGCCAAAATACATTGGTCGTGGGACTATTTTGGGCTAACCCAAATCTCAGTTTTTGAGTTTCAGATCAACTCCACATCTTAATTTATTTTTTATTTATAATATCAGAATTTAAATTAGAGATCTCTAAACATGATTTTAAAATTATAGTGTCACCAGCAAAGCCAACAAGTATAAGAACCACAGAATGAAACGAAAGCACCGGTTTTGGATACACCACGTGACTGGTGTACTATCCAATATACAAACGATATGTGAAAATATTTTATTTTTATAACCTATATGTTAAACAATATTTCCACATGTAACATGTGTATTGGATAGTTTATAATCCGTTATTAACTTGGTGTTGAGATCAAATATATTATACACTCCTAAAAAAAGCAATAAAACAAAATTGTAAAACCCAATTGTTAGCCCCTAACTATCTAACAGAGCATGAGCATGAGCACCATAACAAGTAATTAAGAAAAGAATCATGAGCACTATAACAAGTAATTCCGTAATTGTAAGGCTAATTTAATTTATTAAAATTAACAATTCGATTAATTTGTAAATTCAAAGACTGACTCCAGGAAACTATGAATTATTAAACCTTCAAAATACCTACTACAAGACACCAAATTTAATTCCCTTTTGATGATCGATGCTTCAATAATTTGCAAAGAAGCGAACCGGCAGTTATTAAGCCGCCGGTAAATATCGTGAGCGGCAACCCCCACGATCTCGAGGGTGTTTGAAATTTCGCGAGCATGTCCTTTGTGCCCTTAACGAGCATTGTCAATTGGCACACGGGACAACCGCCGCCGCGACTCCTCCCCCTACTATGCAGCCACCGCCGCACAATGCAATCTTGATGAAAAAGATGTGAGCAAGGCAAGCGAGAAATCATACTAATCTTCTTGGGCACCCCTTCTTCTTGTTGATGTTGACGATGATCTTCTTCTTCTTCTCCAAGAGGAGGAGGAGAATCAAGGGCCTCGCCACAAATTAGACATGCCCTACATCTAACCTCTTCTTCCAGCCTAACCATCACTCTGTCCAAACCGTCCACACCCTCAGAACGAGGTTTATGAAAAGGAAATTTAGGACGATAGAATAATCCAAGCAGCTTGTAATATAATGGTTCCTCAACACTTGTTCGAAAACCTAACGATGGGGGTATATTCTTATTATTATAGTTATTCAAAGTCACCTCCTCCATGACCATGAGGATAGTAACTGTAGGCAACCCCTCCCGGCTGCTTCCGTGGATGGCCACATCATCAACGGCCTTGAAATATTTTCCAAATAATACCCCGGTGTTCATCTTCTGGGACACCCATCCTGATAAGGTTGGCGGCCAGAACCTTTCTATACCGACGCCGGATTCTCCTGCTGTTGCCTTCGGCTGATAGCTTGAGACGAGAGAGAGGGACCGTAACTCCTCTTTCGGTTAGGAGGTCTGGATCGCCGGAGCTTCCTCTGACACGGTTGAAGAGCTTCAAGCGGATCGGAAACCCGTCGTCCATACTGATTTGGATTACAGTAGTTTCGGGTACTGCTGTTTCTCGACTTTCCATAGTAATAAGTACTGTGCTACGAAAAAGATGCGTCTCCGTCGACATGCTTGATTGATTTTTATGATCTTTCAACAACATGAAATTGGAGAATAATAATAGGGTATCCCTTGGCTTTGAACTTTATATATAAGTTAACCCTAGATCATCGAGGTCTTTCTTTCTCCTATGTCCTATGTATGATGTGTTGACGAGTCCTTACTTAGTTAGAATTTGAGTTTCTTACGATGTTAGGATTTTAGTTACTTATTAATTTATCTAGTCCTATTATAATTAAAATTTATTTCCGATTATAATTTATATTTATTTTCTATTGTAATTTGGATTTATTTCCTATTTTATTTAGGGTTGTACTTTTTTATAAATAGTCTGCGTAAAAGTTAAACTTAGTTTGGTAATTATATGCCTAAATTTTCGGTTCAACTCGTATGTACCTACTTAGTTGATTCTTTCGTAAATCACTTAGAATTCTAAACCAACATTTTTCTTTTTAACTTTGTGTTTAGTTGTATTTAAACTCTTTATCTCTAAGTTGATTTTGTGTCCTGTATACACTGAAACACTCTAGAAATTATAAATAAATAAAAATAAATTAGGTGGCTACCAATACATAGACGAAATGTTTATCAACCATTCCCCCCTCCTCTCCAAAATTCAACCTCCCCTTCAATGGCTAGGCAGTATTATCTTGGTGACGAATATACTTAACCATATGCAGTTGACTTGTATTTGAACTCTTTAATTCCTTTTTTGCTTCACATTAATTCAAATTCTAAGTTGATATTGACACTCTAGAAATTATAAGAAGAATAAAAATGAGTGTAACGAATAATACACAAACGAAACCCTTATCAACCTCGGATCCTCGAATTCAATGGCTAGACAGGCAGTGTTATCTTTCCTCTTGATTTTAACAATTTAGTTTTTAAATGAACACAGAACAAATTAGTTAAATGACAATTAACTACTGTGACTATTTTAGTATTTGATACTGAATGTTCAATCCAGAATATTTTTGGCTGGGAGAGTAGCGCTTTTGATCAACCAAAACAGCAAATTTAATTGTTTGAACTTTGGTACTAAACCCATCCAAATGGACATAAAAAGATATTGAAAGAGAAATATACATAACAGCATTCATATAAGTTCCTTTCCAACCGTAGCAGCACAAAGTCAAAATTCGTGACGAATACTTAGCCATATGCTGCTGACTTGTAGTGAAACTCATCAATCGTGGAATATATTAAGCCTTCCTCTTCAAGAATAAGAATCAAAAGAAGTCACTACTGCATGCATAATTGGATGGGGTGAGAGAGAGAGAGAGAGAGAGAGAGAGAGAGAGAGAGAGAGAGAGAGAGAGAGAGAGTACAATATCTTTTCCGCAGGGACTTTCAGGTGCTGGGAAAGGGTGTATCCCCTTTTCTTTTCCACTGCAATAGAAAACCAGTCCCAAGAGTTCAATATAGGCAGCCGCAGCCAACATATCTTACACAAAACAAGGCAATACTAACAAGAACCAAAACAGGGGAAATAAGTTCATGGTAATTCACATGCTTGAAGGCTGCTGCAGATAGTAGAGGACCAACTGATCACAGCCCTTTATCCCATCAACGCTAACTTTCCCAGAGAACTGCAAAATTGACCACATCATGAGAGTTGACAACGATCTCACAAAGTGCACCTTTTATTCTGATTTCTGAAAACAGAATATCAAGCACATGCCAGTTTTGAAAAACAAAATACCAGATTTAAGTTTCATTGAAGAAGGAGTCAGTATGGTATAGCTAGAAGCAGTGGCGGATCCAGGATTATGTAGTCAAGGGGGCTTAGTGTAAAAGTTCCGAAATTTTTCTACAAAGAAAATAATGCTAAAGAAAGATAGTACTTCTATTCATAATTCATAACAAAACCAATAATACAAGTTACAATTGTCCACGACGAGTTTTCATATTCTGAAAACGTTGCATTATAATTTCGTTATCAATACAAACAAAAACATCTCTCTCAATGTAAACAATCAAGCTATCATTCAACTATTGATCTCCCATTCTGTTGCGAAGTGGATTTTTAATAATATTCATGGCGGAAAATGCCCTATCCACTGATGCAGTTGCAACCGGTAAAACCAAAGCCAATGTAAAAAGCAAATACACAAAAGGAAATATTTCATGCATTCCTTTCTCCGCCATTTTTTCCGCAAGACCACTAATCTCTTCCAATTGAGAAAAATCACTACTCGAACGCATATGATGAACATATCTTCAAACATCAATAAGTCTATATCCGAAAAATCATAAGGATAAAATTGAGCAAGACGAACTAGCTTTCGTTTGTCAAAAGCTACAAAGTTATTTTTCGGACTCAAGCATGCCAAACAAGTAAGTAACTCAGTACTTACCTCGTTGAAGCAATCATTTAATTCCGCAAGTTGCCCATCAATTACATGAATAAAGATCTCCACACAATAACGATGATAATTTGTCTTCATTGGAGCATTATGTTGTGATCTCCCTGGAATTACATATTCCTCATCCATGGTAGGAACTGTAATTATCATCAACAATCATTTGAAGCACATTCACCACAGATGGGAACATAGAAATGATACTAATCAACGTACCATAATGTGAGTTCCATCGTTTATCGCCGGCACGTTTGAGAGTAGTTTCTTGATTTAAGCCCCGCCCTGTAATAAGACAATCATCTTCAAAAGCTCTCACAAGCTCTTCTTAGTATTGTGCTCTAAGTGCATCGCGACATTTACAAGATGCTCCAACAACATTAACCAAACTATTAGCCATTGTGAAAAAAGAGTTGACATCAATGTTTTTCTTTGCTACCGCAACAAGAGCTAGTTGAAGTTGATGACCAAAGCAATGAACAAAAAATGCACAAGGTTGTTCTCTCAAAATCTTTGTCTTAAGGCCATTGAACTCACCTCTCATATTACTAGCTCCATCATAACTTTGTCCTCGTAGCTTGGAAAAGCTCAAATTCGTGGAAGAAAAGAATTCATCAATGGCTTCCTTTAGTGCACTTGAAGTAGTATCGTTTACATGTTGAACCCCCACAAACCTTTCAATTATTTGTCCTTTGTCATTCACATAACCAACACCATCGCCATTTGCTCCTTTATTGAAACATCACGTGCTTCATCCACCATTATTGAAAAATATCTATATTTTACATCACTCAAGATAAGACCAATGGTTTCTTTAGCACAAGAATTGAATGAGCTATTAACTTTAAATTTCCCGGAGCATTTTCCAACACAACGACCTTAACTTTTTCATCATGATCCACAAGAAATTGCAAGAGCTCTAAATAATTCCCTTTATTACTTGATTGTGCACTTTCATCATGACCACGAAAAGAAAGCCCTTGTCGCAACAAATACCTAGTGCACTTAAGTGATGCATTCAAGCAAGTGCGATAAGCCGTGCAAGCTTGGCTTGTTTGCTTGATCACAATTGTTTCAATGTGTGTAGTTTGATGCATCAAATTGTAAGCAACTTCTCTACCTTGGTTGTGAACACTACCAAGGTTAAATATATCTTTCGCCTTCTTCCAATTTTGGAAGCCTACCCCAGTGAATGCATCACCACCCACTTGATCAAAATTAGATTTGAAAAGATAACAATGAAGACAAAACGCAGCATCTTTAGCAATACTATATTCCAACCAATCATGATCATCAAACCAATGAGCAATGAAGCATCTATTAATTCCTGATTGATTAGTTTGTGAGAATTTATAACTTCTAGGTTGACAAGGTCCCTTTTGTAGATATGCTCTTCGGATCTCATCCCGAATATTAAGACTATAATCCGCCATTCAAGTTCTTAGTCCAGAGTCTGCCTGAAGATTAGCTAAGATCTCATCTACTTCAATTGGTCTTGCATTTGAACTACCCGGATTAGAAGGAGAAGGACTATCCGTAGATAATTTTCTTTTAAAGAATCGTTCCATAAATCTACAAATCAATTAATTCAATCAATCATTAATTTTTATCCAAATTATCATATGAATATGAAAAGGTCAATAACCCACTCTCAATATTCAATATACTCCCTAAACCCATATCAATCAATATTCAATATACCAAATTATCATATCAAATAGCAATCAATATTCAATATACTCAATCAATTCATATTATCAATCAAGCATAAACTCAATCAATCTACATTAATATGATTATCACTATGATTCATATCCACAAATTTAATTACATTAAAAAAATATCAATATGATTCACATCCATAAATTTCATTACATCAAAAAAAAATATCAATATCAACAATATATATTATCACTATAATTATTAATATAAATTTTGCCATGCTTACTTGTAGTTTAAAAAGGGGGCGGCGGACAGCGGCAGAAGATGGTGGTGATCGGCACTGGGCCACCGGCGAAGAGTTGATGGAGGTTGGGAGAGGATAAGGTTTGAGAGGGTGGGAAGAGGAGCTATGGAATTGGGAATGAAGGGTTTGGAGGCAGAGTCGAATTGAATCTGTGTTGTTCTGTGTTCTGTTTTTTTTTTAAAATTTTTTTAAATTTTTTTTTTTTTAAACATGGCCCAAAACAACGTTGTTTTGAGGCCATGTCAATTAAAAAAAATATTTGACTGAGCCTTGGACCAAACGACGTCGTTTGGCAAGGCTCGTTTTAAATATAAAAAAAAGATGCGCAGCGCACGCTCAAGGTGCAGCACAGCTGCACAGCAGACTTCACAAATGGCTTGGGACTTTCGTCGAGCACTTGGTGTGCATAAAGGGGGCTTTAATGGAGTCCCTTGCCAAATTTTCAGCCTTCCAAGGGGTCGTCCGACCCCTCTTATCCCAACGTGTGTCCGCCTCTGGCATGAGGTGTAAACCTTCTAGCTCATCCGGTCATTTCTAAGGCAAGGCAAAATTTGTGCGATATCTTTTTCATTTGGTTCCTGTATTTACAAAGAATGGAAGTCAACATCAAAACCATAACTCCGCCCTCCACACTGCACATAAAGGTACTCTTTTGGAGATGAGGATGGAGGTGGAATTTGTAGGATTTCAGGTATGTCTGATGTGGGGGGTGAAGGCATGTCTTTTTTCTTCAAAGAATAGTAAACGTCAGCTATAAGAAGTTGAATAATATCAAGGCCGATAGATGACCTTGAAGGGTATTTACAGATGCATCATGGAGACCTTTAAGAGCTTTAAATATATTTTCACATTGCACCAACAATAAAAATATAGATTTCTCTACAGGCCTATCTTTTGAGGTGCCCTTTGTGAAAATCACACATCGAAAATCCTCACTTCTATAAAGGTATTTATAAAAAAAGCATTATGATGGTTTGGAAAGTGTAGTTAACATTGGAGAGTTGGGTCTTGGGGTTCTTGGGCTATGGAGAAATTTAATTAAGACACCCAAACGATTTCACAAAGGATTTAATAAATAGAAATTAATTATTTTGTGGACTTTTTCTTTAATTTTTATATATTAAATAATAATTCAAAATAATTACTAATTAAAGTAATTCAAAAAGGCTAAGATATTACTTACTTACGTATATGAATAAATAAGTGAGACAAAATACAAAAGTAAAGAAACTAATTTTATATTTTTAAAACTAAATAATAATAAATAAATAAAAACTTACCCAGATGAATGTTCGTCGGCACAGGTCAACGGCGGCGAAATTTTTTGGATTACATTTTCTTTTTAAAATGTATAGCAGCGTGGCTAGACTATTTATATATAAAAAAGGACTTGCCCGGCGCCTAGGTCCACGTGTCAACACATGTCGTTTAAAAAAAATTTTCAAAACTGAGTATAGCCGCGCGGCTATACTATTTTTAAATATAAAAAAAATTTTCAAAACTGAGTACAGCCGGGCGGCTATACTTTTTTTAAATGTAAAAAAGTTCCCCCAACCAATAGGCGCCACGTGTCAACGCATGTCTTTTTTTAAAAAAATTTCAAAACTGAGTATAGCCGTTCGGCTATACTATTTTTAAATATAAAAAAAGACCCCAACCATTATGCCCCACGTGTCAACACATGACTTTGTAAAAAATATTTCAAAACTGAGTATAGCTGTGCGGATATAATATTTTTTAATATAAAACAGACTCCTGCCATTTGGACCCTCGTGTCAACACATATCTTTTTAAAAAAAATTGAAAACATGGAGTATAGCCGTCCGGCTGTACTCTTTTTCTTCCCCTAAAAACCAAAAAAAAGACCCTCCTAGTTGCATTGGTTTGTAACTTATGGATATTAATTTGCAACATATCCAAAGTAGATATTAACGTTCCACTATTTGATATTTTAATATAATTTTTGTACCATGTGTTATTCTTATTCAATAATATGTGAGACTTATTTGTATAATACGTGAATTTGTGTCTGTTACTGATATTTTTTAAAAACAACACGCGTATAAAACATTAGTAATACGTACGTACATGTACAATACGACTACTGTATGTTTGCTTCTTAAAGAAAACGTGACACGTGTATAGAACACGAATGTGTTGTTGAAAAATACGTACAAACATATGTGTGTGTGTATATATATATCAATACATATCTAAAAAACTATAGCCGCTCGTCTATACTATTTATTGAAAAAATACGTATGTATTTGTATAACACGATTATTAACGGCAATATATTATACTATTTATTATTAAAATTTAAAATTAAAATAGCCCCCTAGTCAAAAAGATGCCCTTGGGCCTTGGGGCACTTGGGGACTATTTTAATTTTAAATTTTAATAATAAATAGTATAATAAATACTCTTTTTCTTCCCCTAAAATTAAAAAAAAAGACCCTCCTAGTTGCATTGGTTTGTACCTTATGGATATTAATTTGCAACATATCCAAAGTAGGTATTAATGTTCCACTATTTGATATTTTAATATAATTTTTGTACCAGGTGTTATTCTTATTCAATAATATGTCAGAATTATTTGTATAATACGTGAATTTGTGTGTGTTACTGAAAATTTTAAAAAAAAATACGTGTATAAAACATTAGTAATACGTACGTACATGTACAATACGACTATTGTATGTTTGCTTTTTAAAGAAAACGTGAGACGTGTATAGAACACGAATGTATTGTTGAAAAATACGTACCTACATATGTGTGTGTGTGTGTGTGTGTGTGTGTGTGTGTGTATATATATATATGAATACATATCTAAAAGATTATAGCCGCTCGTCTACACTATTTATTGAAAAATACGTATGTATTTGTATAATACCATTATTAACGGCAATATATTATACTATTTATTATTAAAAATTAAAATAGTCCCCCAGTCAAATTAATTAAACTAGTATGAATTAATTATTAAAAAAATTATTAATTTGAAACTAAATAATTAATTTAAATCAAAATGCCCAAGTGCCCCAAGGCCCAAGGCCATCTTTTTGATAATTAAATATTAAATATTCAATGCCCAAATAGAATTTGAAGCCCAATTGGCTTCTATTTTTTTTAAATAAAAAAAGTAAGTATAGCCGGGCGGCTATACTATTTTTAAATATAAAAAAAGGTCCCCCAACAAATAGGAGCCACATGTCAACACATGTACTTTTTCTTTTAACTGAGTATAGCCGCGCGGCTGTACTATTTTTAAATATAAAAAAAGGGGCCCCTAACCAATAGGCGCCACGTGTCAACACATGTCTTTCCAAAAAAATTCAAAACTGCGTATAGCCGGGCGGCTATACTATTTTTAAATATAAAAAATAAAAATTTCAAAACTGAGTATAGCCGGGCGGCTATACTTGTTTTCCGTATATAAAAATTTCTCCCAACCAATAGGCGCCACGTGTCGACACATGTCTTTTGAAAAAATTTTCAAAACTGAGTATAGCCGCTCGGCTATACTATTTTTAAATATAAAAAAAATAAAATTTTCAAAACTGAGTACAGCCGGCCGGCTGTACTGCTTTAAATGTAGAAAAAGTTCCCCCAACCAATAGGAGCCACGTGTCAACACATGTCTTTTTAAAAAAACATTTCAAAACTGAGTATAGCCGCGCGGCTATACTATTTTTAAATATAAAAAAATAAAATTTTCAAAACTGAGTACAGCCGGCCGGCTATACTTCTTAAATGTAAAAAAAGTTCTCCCAACCAATAGGCGCCACGTGTCAACACGTGTCTTTTTTAAAAAAAATTTCAAAACTGAGTATAGCCGTTCGGCTATACTACTTTTAAATATAAAAAAAGTCCCCAACCATTATGCCCCACGTGTCAGCACATGCCTTTGTAAAAAATATTTCAAAACTGAGTATAGCCTTGCGGCTATACGTTTTTAAAATGTAAAAAAGACTCCTGCCATTTGGACCCTCGTGTCAACACATATCTTTTTTAAAAAATTTGAAAACATGGAGTATAGCCGGGCGGCTGTACTCTTAGTCTTCCCCTAAAAACAAAAAAAATAAAGACCCTCCTAGTTGCATTGGTTTGTACCTTATGGATATTAATTTGCAACATATCCAAAGTAGGTATTAATGTTCCACTATTTGATATTTTAATATAATTTTTGTACCAGGTGTTATTCTTATTCAATAATATGTGAGAATTATTTGTATAATACGTGAATTTGTGTGTGTTACTGAAAATTTTAAAAAAAATACGTGTATAAAACATTAGTAATACGTACGTACATGTACAATACGACTATTGTATGTTTGCTTTTTAAAGAAAACGTGAGACGTGTATAGAACACGAATGTATTGTTGAAAAATACGTACCTACATATGTGTGTGTGTGTGTGTGTGTGTGAATACATATCTAAAAGATTATAGCCGCTCGTCTATACTATTTATTGAAAAATACGTATGTATTTGTATAACACCATTATCAACGGCAATATATTATACTATTTATTATTAAAAATTAAAATAGTCCCCCAGTCAAATTAATTAAACTAGTATGAATTAATTATTAAAAAAAATTATTAATTTGAAACTAAATACCCAAGTGCCCCAAGGCCCAAGGCCATCTTTTTGATAATTAAATATTAAATATTCAATGCCCAAGTTGAATTTGAAGCCCAATTGGCTTCTATTTTTTTTTAAATAAAAAAAAGTAAGTATAGCCGGTTGGCTATACTATTTTTTAATATAAAAAAAGTCCCCCAACAAATAGGAGCCACATGTCAACACATGTACTTTTTTAAAATTTAAAAAAAAAAAAATTGCTAAACTGAGTGTAGCCGCGCGGCTGTACTATTTTTAAATATAAAAAAAGGGCCCCCAACCAATAGGCGCCACGTGTCAACACATGTCTTTTTGAAAAAAAATCAAAACTGAGTCTAGCCGCGCGGCTATACTATTTTTGAATATAAAAAAAATAAAAATTTCAAAACCGAGTATAGCCGGGCGGCTATACGTGTTTTCCGTATATAAAAATTTCTCCCAACCAATAGGCGCCACGTGTCGACACATGTCTTTTGAAAAAAATTTCAAAACTGAGTATAGCCGCGCGGCTGTACTATTTTTAAATATAAAATAAAATAAAATTTTCAAAACTGAGTACAGCCGGCCGGCTGTACTGCTTTAAATGTAGAAAAAGTTCCCCCAACCAATAGGAGCCACGTGTCAACACATGTCTTTTTAAAAAACATTTCAAAACTGAGTATAGCCGCGCGGCTATACTATTTTTAAATATAAAAAAATAAAATTTTCAAAACTGAGTACAGCCGGCCGGCTATACTTCTTAAATGTAAAAAAAGTTCTCCCATCCAATAGGCGCCACGTGTCAACACGTGTCTTTTTTAAAAAAAATTTCAAAACTGAGTATAGCCGTTCGGCTATACTACTTTTAAATATAAAAAAAGTCCCCAACCATTATGCCCCACGTGTCAGCACATGCCTTTGTAAAAAATATTTCAAAACTGAGTATAGCCTTGCGGCTATACGTTTTTAAAATGTAAAAAAGACTCCTGCCATTTGGACCCTCGTGTCAACACATATCTTTTTTAAAAAATTTGAAAACATGGAGTATAGCCGGGCGGCTGTACTCTTAGTCTTCCCCTAAAAACAAAAAAAATAAAGACCCTCCTAGTTGCATTGGTTTGTACCTTATGGATATTAATTTGCAACATATCCAAAGTAGGTATTAATGTTCCACTATTTGATATTTTAATATAATTTTTGTACCAGGTGTTATTCTTATTCAATAATATGTGAGAATTATTTGTATAATACGTGAATTTGTGTGTGTTACTGAAAATTTTAAAAAAAATACGTGTATAAAACATTAGTAATACGTACGTACATGTACAATACGACTATTGTATGTTTGCTTTTTAAAGAAAACGTGAGACGTGTATAGAACACGAATGTATTGTTGAAAAATACGTACCTACATATGTGTGTGTGTGTGTGTGTGTGAATACATATCTAAAAGATTATAGCCGCTCGTCTATACTATTTATTGAAAAATACGTATGTATTTGTATAACACCATTATCAACGGCAATATATTATACTATTTATTATTAAAAATTAAAATAGTCCCCCAGTCAAATTAATTAAACTAGTATGAATTAATTATTAAAAAAAATTATTAATTTGAAACTAAATACCCAAGTGCCCCAAGGCCCAAGGCCATCTTTTTGATAATTAAATATTAAATATTCAATGCCCAAGTTGAATTTGAAGCCCAATTGGCTTCTATTTTTTTTTAAATAAAAAAAAGTAAGTATAGCCGGTTGGCTATACTATTTTTTAATATAAAAAAAGTCCCCCAACAAATAGGAGCCACATGTCAACACATGTACTTTTTTAAAATTTAAAAAAAAAAAATTGCTAAACTGAGTGTAGCCGCGCGGCTGTACTATTTTTAAATATAAAAAAAGGGCCCCCAACCAATAGGCGCCACGTGTCAACACATGTCTTTTTGAAAAAAAATCAAAACTGAGTCTAGCCGCGCGGCTATACTATTTTTGAATATAAAAAAAATAAAAATTTCAAAACCGAGTATAGCCGGGCGGCTATACGTGTTTTCCGTATATAAAAATTTCTCCCAACCAATAGGCGCCACGTGTCGACACATGTCTTTTGAAAAAAATTTCAAAACTGAGTATAGCCGCGCGGCTGTACTATTTTTAAATATAAAAAAAAATAAAATTTTCAAAACTGAGTACAGCCGGCCGGCTGTACTGCTTTAAATGTAGAAAAAGTTCCCCCAACCAATAGGAGCCACGTGTCAACACATGTCTTTTTAAAAAACATTTCAAAACTGAGTATAGCCGCGCGGCTATACTATTTTTAAATATAAAAAAAATAAAATTTTCAAAACTGAGTACAGCCGGCCGGCTATACTTCTTAAATGTAAAAAAAGTTCTCCCATCCAATAGGCGACACGTGTCAACACGTGTCTTTTTTAAAAAAAATTTCAAAACTGAGTATAGCCGTTCGGCTATACTACTTTTAAATATAAAAAAAGTCCCCAACCATTATGCCCCACGTGTCAGCACATGCCTTTGTAAAAAATATTTCAAAACTGAGTATAGCCTTGCGGCTATACGTTTTTAAAATGTAAAAAAGACTCCTGCCATTTGGACCCTCGTGTCAACACATATCTTTTTTAAAAAATTTGAAAACATGGAGTATAGCCGGGCGGCTGTACTCTTAGTCTTCCCCTAAAAACAAAAAAAATAAAGACCCTCCTAGTTGCATTGGTTTGTACCTTATGGATATTAATTTGCAACATATCCAAAGTAGGTATTAATGTTCCACTATTTGATATTTTAATATAATTTTTGTACCAGGTGTTATTCTTATTCAATAATATGTGAGAATTATTTGTATAATACGTGAATTTGTGTGTGTTACTGAAAATTTTAAAAAAAATACGTGTATAAAACATTAGTAATACGTACGTACATGTACAATACGACTATTGTATGTTTGCTTTTTAAAGAAAACGTGAGACGTGTATAGAACACGAATGTATTGTGAAAAATACGTACCCTACATATGTGTGTGTGTGTGTGTGTGTGAATACATATCTAAAAGATTATAGCCGCTCGTCTATACTATTTATTGAAAAATACGTATGTATTTGTATAACACCATTATTAACGGCAATATATTATACTATTTATTATTAAAAATTAAAATAGTCCCCCAGTCAAATTAATTAAACTAGTATGAATTAATTATTAAAAAAAATTATTAATTTGAAACTAAATACCCAAGTGCCCCAAGGCCCAAGGCCATCTTTTTGATAATTAAATATTAAATATTCAATGCCCAAGTTGAATTTGAAGCCCAATTGGCTTCTATTTTTTTTTAAATAAAAAAAGTAAGTATAGCCGGTTGGCTATACTATTTTTTAATATAAAAAAAGTCCCCCAACAAATAGGAGCCACATGTCAACACATGTACTTTTTTAAAATTAAAAAAAAAAAAATTGCTAAACTGAGTGTAGCCGCGCGGCTGTACTATTTTTAAATATAAAAAAAAGGGCCCCCAAACAATAGGCGCCACGTGTCAATACATGTCTTTTTGAAAAAAATTCAAAACAGCGTATAGCCGCCCGGCTATACTATTTTTAAACATAAAAAAAATAAAAATTTCAAAACCGAGTATAGCCGGGCGGCTATACGTGTTTTCCGTATATAAAAATTTCTCCCAACCAGTAGGCGCCACGTGTCGACACATGTCTTTTGAAAAAAATTTCAAAACTGAGTATAGCGGCGCGGCTATACTATTTTTAAATATAAAAAAAATAAAATTTTCAAAACTGAGTACAGCCGGCCGGCTGTACTGCTTTAAATGTAGAAAAAGTTCCCCCAACCAATAGGAGCCACGTGTCAACACATGTCTTTTTAAAAAACATTTCAAAACTGAGTATAGCCGCGCGGCTATACTATTTTTAAATATAAAAAAAATAAAATTTTCAAAACTGAGTACAGCCGGCCGGCTATACTTCTTAAATGTAAAAAAAGTTCTCCCATCCAATAGGCGACACGTGTCAACACGTGTCTTTTTTAAAAAAAATTTCAAAACTGAGTATAGCCGTTCGGCTATACTACTTTTAAATATAAAAAAAGTCCCCAACCATTATGCCCCACGTGTCAGCACATGCCTTTGTAAAAAATATTTCAAAACTGAGTATAGCCTTGCGGCTATACGTTTTTAAAATGTAAAAAAGACTCCTGCCATTTGGACCCTCGTGTCAACACATATCTTTTTTAAAAAATTTGAAAACATGGAGTATAGCCGGGCGGCTGTACTCTTAGTCTTCCCCTAAAAACAAAAAAAATAAAGACCCTCCTAGTTGCATTGGTTTGTACCTTATGGATATTAATTTGCAACATATCCAAAGTAGGTATTAATGTTCCACTATTTGATATTTTAATATAATTTTTGTACCAGGTGTTATTCTTATTCAATAATATGTGAGAATTATTTGTATAATACGTGAATTTGTGTGTGTTACTGAAAATTTTAAAAAAAATACGTGTATAAAACATTAGTAATACGTACGTACATGTACAATACGACTATTGTATGTTTGCTTTTTAAAGAAAACGTGAGACGTGTATAGAACACGAATGTATTGTTGAAAAATACGTACCTACATATGTGTGTGTGTGTGTGTGTGTGTGTGTGAATACATATCTAAAAGATTATAGCCGCTCGTCTATACTATTTATTGAAAAATACGTATGTATTTGTATAACACCATTATCAACGGCAATATATTATACTATTTATTATTAAAAATTAAAATAGTCCCCCAGTCAAATTAATTAAACTAGTATGAATTAATTATTAAAAAAAATTATTAATTTGAAACTAAATACCCAAGTGCCCCAAGGCCCAAGGCCATCTTTTTGATAATTAAATATTAAATATTCAATGCCCAAGTTGAATTTGAAGCCCAATTGGCTTCTATTTTTTTTTAAATAAAAAAAAGTAAGTATAGCCGGTTGGCTATACTATTTTTTAATATAAAAAAAGTCCCCCAACAAATAGGAGCCACATGTCAACACATGTACTTTTTTAAAATTTAAAAAAAAAAAAATTGCTAAACTGAGTGTAGCCGCGCGGCTGTACTATTTTTAAATATAAAAAAAGGGCCCCCAACCAATAGGCGCCACGTGTCAACACATGTCTTTTTGAAAAAAAATCAAAACTGAGTCTAGCCGCGCGGCTATACTATTTTTGAATATAAAAAAAATAAAAATTTCAAAACCGAGTATAGCCGGGCGGCTATACGTGTTTTCCGTATATAAAAATTTCTCCCAACCAATAGGCGCCACGTGTCGACACATGTCTTTTGAAAAAAATTTCAAAACTGAGTATAGCCGCGCGGCTGTACTATTTTTAAATATAAAATAAAATAAAATTTTCAAAACTGAGTACAGCCGGCCGGCTGTACTGCTTTAAATGTAGAAAAAGTTCCCCCAACCAATAGGAGCCACGTGTCAACACATGTCTTTTTAAAAAACATTTCAAAACTGAGTATAGCCGCGCGGCTATACTATTTTTAAATATAAAAAAAATAAAATTTTCAAAACTGAGTACAGCCGGCCGGCTATACTTCCTAAATGTAAAAAAAGTTCTCCCATCCAATAGGCGACACGTGTCAACACGTGTCTTTTTTAAAAAAAATTTCAAAACTGAGTATAGCCGTTCGGCTATACTACTTTTAAATATAAAAAAAGTCCCCAACCATTATGCCCCACGTGTCAGCACATGCCTTTGTAAAAAATATTTCAAAACTGAGTATAGCCTTGCGGCTATACGTTTTTAAAATGTAAAAAAGACTCCTGCCATTTGGACCCTCGTGTCAACACATATCTTTTTTAAAAAATTTGAAAACATGGAGTATAGCCGGGCGGCTGTACTCTTAGTCTTCCCCTAAAAACAAAAAAAATAAAGACCCTCCTAGTTGCATTGGTTTGTACCTTATGGATATTAATTTGCAACATATCCAAAGTAGGTATTAATGTTCCACTATTTGATATTTTAATATAATTTTTGTACCAGGTGTTATTCTTATTCAATAATATGTGAGAATTATTTGTATAATACGTGAATTTGTGTGTGTTACTGAAAATTTTAAAAAAAATACGTGTATAAAACATTAGTAATACGTACGTACATGTACAATACGACTATTGTATGTTTGCTTTTTAAAGAAAACGTGAGACGTGTATAGAACACGAATGTATTGTTGAAAAATACGTACCTACATATGTGTGTGTGTGTGTGAATACATATCTAAAAGATTATAGCCGCTCGTCTATACTATTTATTGAAAAATACGTATGTATTTGTATAACACCATTATCAACGGCAATATATTATACTATTTATTATTAAAAATTAAAATAGTCCCCCAGTCAAATTAATTAAACTAGTATGAATTAATTATTAATTAAAAAAAATTATTAATTTGAAACTAAATACCCAAGTGCCCCAAGGCCCAAGGCCATCTTTTTGATAATTAAATATTAAATATTCAATGCCCAAGTTGAATTTGAAGCCCAATTGGCTTCTATTTTTTTTTAAATAAAAAAAAGTAAGTATAGCCGGTTGGCTATACTATTTTTTAATATAAAAAAAGTCCCCCAACAAATAGGAGCCACATGTCAACACATGTACTTTTTTAAAATTTAAAAAAAAAAAATTGCTAAACTGAGTGTAGCCGCGCGGCTGTACTATTTTTAAATATAAAAAAAGGGCCCCCAACCAATAGGCGCCACGTGTCAACACATGTCTTTTTGAAAAAAAATCAAAACTGAGTCTAGCCGCGCGGCTATACTATTTTTGAATATAAAAAAAATAAAAATTTCAAAACCGAGTATAGCCGGGCGGCTATACGTGTTTTCCGTATATAAAAATTTCTCCCAACCAATAGGCGCCACGTGTCGACACATGTCTTTTGAAAAAAATTTCAAAACTGAGTATAGCCGCGCGGCTGTACTATTTTTAAATATAAAAAAAAATAAAATTTTCAAAACTGAGTACAGCCGGCCGGCTGTACTGCTTTAAATGTAGAAAAAGTTCCCCCAACCAATAGGAGCCACGTGTCAACACATGTCTTTTTAAAAAACATTTCAAAACTGAGTATAGCCGGGCGGCTATACTATTTTTAAATATAAAAAAAATAAAATTTTCAAAACTGAGTACAGCCGGCCGGCTATACTTCTTAAATGTAAAAAAAGTTCTCCCATCCAATAGGCGACACGTGTCAACACGTGTCTTTTTTAAAAAAAATTTCAAAACTGAGTATAGCCGTTCGGCTATACTACTTTTAAATATAAAAAAAGTCCCCAACCATTATGCCCCACGTGTCAGCACATGCCTTTGTAAAAAATATTTCAAAACTGAGTATAGCCTTGCGGCTATACGTTTTTAAAATGTAAAAAAGACTCCTGCCATTTGGACCCTCGTGTCAACACATATCTTTTTTAAAAAATTTGAAAACATGGAGTATAGCCGGGCGGCTGTACTCTTAGTCTTCCCCTAAAAACAAAAAAAATAAAGACCCTCCTAGTTGCATTGGTTTGTACCTTATGGATATTAATTTGCAACATATCCAAAGTAGGTATTAATGTTCCACTATTTGATATTTTAATATAATTTTTGTACCAGGTGTTATTCTTATTCAATAATATGTGAGAATTATTTGTATAATACGTGAATTTGTGTGTGTTACTGAAAATTTTAAAAAAAATACGTGTATAAAACATTAGTAATACGTACGTACATGTACAATACGACTATTGTATGTTTGCTTTTTAAAGAAAACGTGAGACGTGTATAGAACACGAATGTATTGTTGAAAAATACGTACCTACATATGTGTGTGTGTGTGTGTGTGTGTGTGAATACATATCTAAAAGATTATAGCCGCTCGTCTATACTATTTATTGAAAAATACGTATGTATTTGTATAACACCATTATCAACGGCAATATATTATACTATTTATTATTAAAAATTAAAATAGTCCCCCAGTCAAATTAATTAAACTAGTATGAATTAATTATTAAAAAAAATTATTAATTTGAAACTAAATACCCAAGTGCCCCAAGGCCCAAGGCCATCTTTTTGATAATTAAATATTAAATATTCAATGCCCAAGTTGAATTTGAAGCCCAATTGGCTTCTACTTGGCTCAACTTCCAATTACCTTTTGTAGGGCTACCACACTTATAAAGACCTCACTTTTTCTTCTTTATACCAATGTGGGACAAAAGTCATTGAATTTCATTCAAACTTTCAACAACAACCGAGAAATAAGTCCTCAAGAGAGATGGGAAATAAATTAAGCAAGTCGTAGGAGGTGCAACAATTATGTGATATATATATATATATATAATTTTCGTCCTCCTAGTTAATTTTTGGATGTATTATGAGTTGAAATTTTTTATATAGATATTTTGTGAGAGGTATCCACACACATAAAATTCTGATTCGAAACCATGAACATGTAACCTTAAGAAACCCATTAATTTTTATTTTTATTTCGTAATAAAATCCTACGAAGAAAAAAGATGACAAAGTATTCGGCAAATTTATTATTCTTGGCTCCCATCGTAGAGTGAAACATATATAAACGCGACATCTTTCACTTCTATTTGTGTTGGCGACAGTAGGTCTAGCCAAGTCCCTGGTACGTACTCGAAGCCTTATGACTATTGATCACCACCACATTCAACATGTTATTTGGTAGATGAAGGCGAAACAAAAGAAGTTATTTGCTAGATATCTTCATGTAGACAAGTAACAAAATCTAGAGAAGCAGAAAAATTTGATTTGTTCAATGGTTCTTCCGAAAGACAATGAAGATTTATTAGTTGCATGAACCATTACTTTTCTCATCAACCAAACAGAGAAGACTTTTCTTCGTTATTCTTTTGTTGGTCAGTTTGGTTGCTTTAAACGGACTTCAAAAAATAAATGATTGTGTTCATTCACTTCCCTAATCACTTTTTATGGATATGACAGATTTCTAATTCTCTTTAATTTCTAACAATTAGTCGTGACTCGAGATACGTGTGGAGGCAAAAGACTTGTGATTGGAGAGACTAGTACTGTTTATGTTCTGTGATGGCGTAAAAATAATAAGTACATTTTCTTAGGTGCTTTTGAAAAATCTTATTTTAAAAAACGACATTGTAATATATGATTTATTCCATATTTTATAAACTGTTTAAAGCTTGTCGTAATTATACAAAAATTAAAAAATCATCATAATTAAATAGAACTTGGTGTTTTTAGCCTTTTCTTCCCCATACAAATTCAAAACAAAATTCAAAACCGAGCCACTGTCGCCACAAAAGGACTGGAGACCGCACCTACCTCACCAATATGGCCACAAAGGAGGGGATTCACACCCTCCATACAAGTCAACATAGCTGTGCATAGAGACCCACCGATCTTACGCCAAGAACAAAATTTCCCCAAAAAACAGAAACACATCAGCACAAGAACATTCCCCCAAGAGTCACTTTCTGCTTTACACTCGAGTCCGCTTGTGCACCAAGAAGAAAGTGGCAACCAATCACAACACAAGCATGGTATATACCAAAGGATCGAAATCAAGGGAGTGGAGAGTATTGGTGCAAGCACCAGAGCTAGAACCTTAGCAAGAGCTCTATATACAATCCGATAACGACGCGACAAAGCGCTTAGAGAAGTAGTTCCTATATCCTGATGGAGAAACCAGATCTGGAAAAAGGAGAAGGCAAGAGTAGGAGGGGATGTTGTGGGAGAAGTAAATCTGAATGAAAGGGTTGATTGGCGAAGAAAGGAGGACACAAAATCGGCTTGAGACACACAATCTCAGCCCAGAACACAAGGCCCAAGCAGTCACCAGGAAAAGCAACCAATTCTCATAGACAACTACCAACTCTCAAAGACAGCCACCAACACAACCAAACAGGCTCAAACACAAAATAAGACCAGCCCCACAAAAGAATCCAAAGCAAGAGAGGTTGAAAACTAGCAGAAACGAAAGAGACAAGGTGCATGTGGGTGGTGGGAGGGACAGACCTCAAACGAAAGAGACAAGGTGCAGGTGGGTGTTTGGGGGGTGGGTGGGTGGTGGGAGGGACAGACCTCCTCCTCCCCAAATGGAGCCGTGCAACGCTAAGAAGAAAAGGGGGGCGCTAGATTTTCTTGGTCTCCTGCCTTTACATGTCACTTGTTCTTGAACTCTTTAATTCCTTTTTTGCTTCACATTAATTCAAATTCTAAGTTGATGTTGATACTCTAGAAATTATAAGAATAAGGGTAAATTACTCAAATGGTCTTTAAATTTATACCCAATTTACATTTTGGTCTTTTAATTAAATTATTCGTTTAAATGATCCATCAACTCTATATTAATCGCTCCATTGATCCTACCATTACATTATGTTAATGTTACCATCAAATGTAAGGGTAAAACCGTCCATAACCATCCTATGTTCCTAAATATGCGATAAAATGGTGATACATAAATGATCAAGTGATGATAAAGGGGTGATAAATAGGTCAAAAGTCTTATTTGCCCCCACAAATGTATCATGTGCTGCTCACATGACTAAATTTAACAAAAAATGTAACCGTATGACCAAAGAGCCGATTAATAAAGAATTGGTGAACCATTTGAACGAATAATTTAATTTAAGAACCAAAATGTAAATTGAATACAATTTGAGAACCATTTGAGTAATTTACCCTAAGAATAAAAATTAGAGTGACAAATAATACAGACATAACCTTTATCAACCTCGGATCTTCGAATTAAATGGCTAGGCAGGCAGTGTTATCTTTCCTCTTAATTTTAACAATTTAGTTTTTAAATAAACACAACAAATTAGTTAAATGACATTTAACTACTGTGACTATTTAGTATTTGATACTGGATGTTCAATCCAGAATATTTTTTGGCTGGAAGAGTAGCGCTTTTGATTAAACAAAACAAATGTAATTGTGTGACATAAAAATGGACAAAAAGATATTAAAAGAGAAATATACATAACAGCATTCATATAAGTTACTTTCCTTTCCAACCGTAGCAGCACAAAGTCAAAATTCGTGACGAATACTTAGCCATATGCTGCTGACTTGTAGTGAAACTCATCAATCGTGGAATATATTAAGCCTTCCTCTTCAAGAGACCTGATTGCTTCCCTGAAACAAGAATAAGAATCAAAAGAAGTCACTCCTGCATGCATAATTGGATGTGGTGAGAGAGAGAGAGAGAGAGAGAGAGAGAATACAATATCTTTTCCACAGGGACTTTCAGGTGCTGGGAAAGTTCATCTCTGTGTATCCCCTTCTCTTTTCCACTGCAATAGCAAACCAGTCACAAGAGTTCAATATAGGCAGCCGATGCCAACATATCTTACACAAAACAAGGCAAACTAACAAAAACCAAAACAGGGGAAATAAGTTCATGATAACTCACATGCTTGAAGGCTGCTGCAGATAGTCAAGGACCAACTGATCACAGCCCTTTATCCCATCAACGCTAACTTGCCCAGAGAACTGCAAAATTCAACATTAATTGCATGCTAAACATGAACAGGACAGCTTGAAATGTAAATTTTTCAAAGTTAGATAGCTTACTTGGTTTGATGGGGCTGTCTGGTATCCACTTGACCCACTCCGCACAGGAGTGCTAAGAGATGAGTCCACAGACTGAGGTTGAGTTGCAGAATTTCCTTGCAGCTTTAATGAATGTAAATACACCATGAACAAATATAAAAGACATAAGATACGCATTCTATCCAAATTCACCTTCAAGTGAATGAAGGTGTAAAAGAAGGTAATTGTTTCATCGATTCAAGTTATTATTGATACCTGTAACTTTGATGTCTGTAAGTGGGTATGTATGCATTCAATGAAGTGAAAGGTAACTTCATCAAAGTTTTTCACAGGCCTGCAACACAACCCAAAATTCTGTCAATAATAATTCTTTAGAGCTACATCACAGTAACAGCAAAACATTAAAAGAACAAAGATCCAAAACTAAAGTAAAACTCAACAATATTTTACAAGAGTTGTCTGAAATCTGACTTCTTTAACAATACAATATTGTGCGATTGAAAACATTCTCCCAATCAACTATTCCCGATAGTAAGACATCTACATTAAGATTGACACAAATTTCAATGTGTTGTTTCAACCATATTGAAAAGTAAAGTGTTTGTGTGTGCGTGCACTGTGCACCTGTGTGTTGATTATGAGTGAATATAACGTGGCACCTGTTTTAGTTGCATCATCCCACCTCAAGTGACATATTGGAATTAGTTATATGATGCATTGGTAAAGCTAAGTGGCTAGGTACAACGAGAAATGTGAATCATATGGCATTAAAACAACCGAAAATCTCAAGACATCTAAATTTCTCAAACTAAAAGGAACATCTTTTATACCATACCTCACGGAGAAGGCAACTATTTGTCGAACACCTTGAAAGACTTTCAAGTGTCCATTAACACGAACATACATTCCATCTCTGTATCAATTGGAAAATAATACATAAGAACCTCATAATGAGTTGGTTGCTCTTTATATCTGATGTCAACAATAAGGCTTAAAATTTCAATACAAAACTCACTGATGATAGAGAGTGCAACTTACTCTATTTCCTGCATTTCTCTTGAGTCAAAATTCTCGTTCACCCTATTAAGAGAACAAAAAATAGAGTAACTCATTATCAGAAACCAGGGTGGACTCAGAACTTATATCGTTACTGATCAATCTATCTATCTTGTGCAAGAAAGTAGTAGGTATAATTGAAACACATTTTTAGCTTCTGTTGCTATAAATTGTGCATTACATGAAACAATATAATCTAAATAAATTATTCAAACTGTTAAAAATGTGATGACATAAACTGTATCTAACTAAAAAAATGCAAACATTACCATCTTCGGCATTTGATTCGCCCTGTTCCATCGTCAATAGTGAAACCAACATCAGTGTTCCTTTCAGATTTATCAAATACCATGCCAACCACCGATACCTAAACCAACCACATATAATTTTAATTACAACTTTTTAAGAAAAGAAAACTTAAATATGTTGATTTTTCGAAAAAAAAAAAGTTAGTACATTAGCAACATCTGCCCCGCTGATTACAAAATTTGACTTTTCATCACCAGATTGATGGGATTCGCTTATCTGCTTCACTGTCACAGGAACCAACCCGTGAGTCTCGCGACTCTGCAACAACAGTCAAAACAACAATTCCTCAACAAGTAATAAAACAAAAATAATATCGAAATAAAAGCCCTTGTTTGGTTGCCAGGAAATTGAAGGGCAAGCAACCAAACACTGACTCAGATCGAAACGCATTTAACTATCACAAATACAAACGCAATATACTTTTCATTTTGCAGTTATTCGAGAGGCTAAGGGAGGCATATGAGAGAGTGGAGGAGATGCGTTACCTTGGCCGGAGATGGAGTGGAATCACCGAACTGAGTAGACTGAGAAGCCATGAAGCCGCCGCCGGAGAAGGCGGAGGTGGAGTCGAATTGGCTGCTTGAGAACATCGCTGAAACCGTGGGAGAGAGAAATTTATCTGGGAAAGGAAAGAGAGGGAAAGTAGGGCATGAGATGATTTGATGCTATTTATATTTGGGATTTGGGAATGCAAATGATCTTCCCGCCAATCTTGTTTCGACTTTTAATTTTCCCGCTAAATCTTCATCTTGCTCATTTCCCTATTTTTTGACCGACTCTTATGGGTAAAATCGAATTTGTCATTTTCTTTTCTTTTTAAATTAATCGGAAATTCGAATTGTTTTTTAAACAAAATCTTTTTTCTTTGTATTTTTCCCAAAGTTATAATAGGATGGAGTTTTCTAACAAAAACAAGTGTCATAAGAGTACGAACACAAAAGGTTATATATGTCACTTATGCCGAGCTCACAACTCTTTAAATCACATATATTCTCATCTTTTTATGTATATGTTGACAAATGCACATGAAGACGTTGGTGTTTAATTAATTTTATCCGCATTACTTTTGAACAATCATCGTGTTTTTCTAAATTGAAAAAATCATCATAGTTAATGGGGGCATATTAGTCATAAAAAACGTAGCTAATGTTTGTCTTGATCTCTCATAATAAAATAAATGAAACACCAGCTCGATGGAGGGTTCCATTTTCTCATGGCGTGAAGCTTTTTCGCAAAGATAAATTTGCCAAAATGAAAAACAAAAGTATATGATTTAGAAATTCCATCTCATATATCGACTATAACGGATGACATGGAGCTTGAACTTTACTTGGGTTTTTTGTGAGATTGAACACATTCATGCATTTGTTAAGTTACCACTTTTATTATTCTTTGGTGTCATGCATATATGCTATACTATTTTATCATGCATATTACGTGGATGCCCCTCTACTAGTTGAGAGCCTGATCATGGCACTTATAGGGAAGAGTCCCTATCATCTCCTGTAAAGATCAGAGGGTGCAAGCTGATGATAGTTTATATTCATAAAATTCGGTGTGATTTGGGGCCTTGTTTCATCAAAGCTAACATACTCAGCTTTTCGTTTCTTTATTCATTTCTTCACATGTGACTATGTTTATTAGTTTTTTTACAAATCAATTCATGACTGTTACGTATGGTGCCAGTTACCCCATATTAGGAGAACAATTTATAAAATTATCGTTATATAAAATCAATTTTAACATCACATTTTTTTTATTTGATCTCATTTCTCTCCCTGACAGCTCTCTTCAACTTACTTTCTCCTAATGCCAAGTAATTTTCAAATAAAAATGTATGATGCTAAAATGAATTTTATATAATGGCTATTTTATAAAATGTTCTCCTAATATAGGGTTAAGTGGCACCAAACGTAACAGTTATTAATTGATTTGCAACAACACTAATAAAGAGACCGACAAGTGTAGAAATGAATAAAGAAAAGAAAAGTTGAGTATGTTGATTTGATAATAATCTGCTTCTGCTTTTAGGTACTATTTAAATATGGTGTTTTCCAATGGAATCAGCTAGAAAACCTCGTAGTTCTTGCCAGAGAAAACGTGATCAAGATGAGCAGCAACCCTGCATTCCAAGCAAAAGACATGTCTGTGTCTGATCATGCCCTGCTTGCCAATTTGTTTGTTCTTATGCTGGAGAGTTTAAGATCGTTATATCAAAGCTTCACATTCAATTCATGAGGTTTTTCTTATTTTCTGAAAAGGAGAAACATAATCTTTAGGACCAAGTTTTGACAAGCTTCTTGTGGAATTAGCATGAGCTCAAAACTTAATTTAACCATTTTTAACTCAAGTGTCAGACTATTTTGCTTTCATTTTTGGTGTCGGGACAAGTAGATTTTCCAACCGGTGTGCAAGATCCGATGCTTTCGTGGAGTGGGGTATGTATCTGTTCTTGAAGTATACATTTTAGGTTTTATATTGTCCCATAAAATGCTTTTGTTGAACTTTGCTTATTTGAATTTTCTTTGATTGTTATGTCTTTGGTCTGGATATCGGTCTAATATTTCTATATACTTTCAAAATATCAGATAAATAGAAATATTGAACCGACATTCAAACCAGAAACATTTTAAAGGATGATGTATACATACACATAAAAAAACCCAAATCAGTAAACAATAGTTCATAAATAAAGCGAAACGAACCAACCCATGTGCAACTCCATCATCAGTAAACATGACCAAAATATTTTCCAATGACCTAATGTGTCCGATATGACTGCATATATGGACCCGATTTGACCACCTAAATATGTCCGATATGACTCCTGGCTGAGAGCTGTAGCGAGCAATTTATAATTACCCACAATCAGGTATTAAAGTCTTATCGTAATTACTGGAAAATATAACATAGGATATTTATAATTAAAAGAAATGATCCTAAAGACAATATTTGCGTTGCAGCCCATCACTTTCACAATTCCCACTTTCCCTTACGTTTTGAAGTAATAATCCAAACTACTTCCCAAAACGTTTATGTGGCTGGCCATGGCTCACACAAATATATAATATAATATCCGTTTTTTCCAACGAATTTTTGAAGTCGTTGCTCACTTGCTCACTTCCTCTTCGCCCCTTTCCCTTCTCCCACCACCTTCTTTCTCTCTCTCACTTCCACTGAGAAAGCAGGAGCCATGGACTTCCTGTGCGTAAATTGCACAAGCACAGCTCCATCTCCTACCAAGCACCTAAGCTCGAGAGCTCACGCTGTTCCAAGCCACAGATTAAATGCGCCGTTCCAAGCTCCGACTTCGTTTAAGTACAGGCTTCGAATACGGAGAGGCAAGAGACCGTTGCAATTCCGAGTTTCGAACGTTGCGTCATCCGCAATCGAAAAGCGGAGGAGCTTGGGGAGCGGCGGTGAGAGCAGGTTGGAGCCATCGAACAAGCCTAGCGCCGCCATGGAGCAGCTCGACTTCGAACGTGGCGTTTGCGTGCCGTTCCGCAAGTACACACCCGAAAATGTACTAAATTCAACTCTAGTTCATTGAATTTATATTATATTTTATTCATTTCTTTTAATTTTTGGTGTGAAGTTGTATGTTAATGTTGTTGATAATGAAAGTTGAATATGACGGGACGCAAATGATTCAGTCCTGGTTGGAAATTGTAATTGATTTAGTTTGCTATGTTTCTAATTGAATTTGTGTTTAATTCTGGGCGAATTTGATGATCATCTAGTTGATGCTGTTGTATATAATTAGGTGAGGAATAAGGTGTTGGAATCCAGAGGGGCAATTGTGTCTCTAATTTCGCGAGGCGTGGAGATTGTGTGGAGTTTGGGATTGTACTGGTCTGCCTTGACGTATGACTGCTTCGTCGGAAGGGATGAAGAAGTTGTTCCATTTCGTGCTCGGCAGCTTAGAAACCTCCTGTGTGATTTGGGGCCTTCTTTCATCAAAGCTGGCCAGGTTTGCACCTCCCTCATATCAGTCATATCCTATTTTCCTTGTTGAAACATGTCAGTATACTTCCACTGCATTAGCTGAAAATAGCAACAACAAAAAAATGATGCATTAGCTGTAAGTTTTTCCAGTCAGGTTTTAATATTTAAGATCAAGAATGCAATGAAGGAGTAAATATGTAAATATCTAAAAGGTTAGATTAGATGTAATAGGAGGCACCCTTCATTGTGGTCGATCCGATGCATTTGGGATAAATATTTTTTGAGATTATAATCAGAGTTTTGACTGTTTTATTGTTTAATTGTAAGATTGTTCTTAAATAACTTCAATGGTTTTTATGGTCTATTCACATAGCTTTCTGAAATTCAGATCGATATAAGAAAAATTAGAATGAAATTGTCACCATGTTACTTCAGTTGTAGTATGAAGTATCAAAGTGGAAAATTTCTCTCCACGTGATTTGAAATCTAGTTGTACTCAGCCATTGAATTTTAGGTTCTTATATTTGCTCAAATATACATATGCCTGATTTCACCCATGTATTGAAAGGTTCTTGCAAACAGACCTGATATTATCAGAGAAGATTATATGAATGAACTGTGCATTCTTCAAGATGACGTTCCTTCCTTCCCCAATCAGGTAAAAACTCATTTTAGCCAAAAAAAAAATCTTGTTGCTTGTATCTGGGATGAGACAATTTTGTCCTGTGGAGTTTAGATAACTTAAAATAGAATATGGCATGACATTGGTTCAGGTTGCCTTCAATATAATAGAAGAGGAATTGGGTCAACCCCTAGAAGCTGTTTTCAGTAAAATTTCGTCTCGGACGATAGCAGCTGCCAGTTTAGGTCAAGTTTACCGAGCTACGTTACGTGACTCTGGAGAGGAAGTTGCTATTAAGGTTTACATAAGGGCCTTTTCTTAGGTCATTAACAGCTCCACAATTATTATGTTGCAAAAATGATGAAAAGGTTACTGTGGCAAAAATCCCGAAAACAATCTAAATTTTTATTATTATTTTTTTAATACTTACAGGTCCAAAGGCCGGAGATAGAACCTATAATTTACCGGGATCTTTTTCTATTCCGTACTCTTGCTTCATTCTTGAATGGCATCAGTCTACAGAAACTGGGGTGCAATGCTGAGCTGATTGTTGATGAATTTGGTGAGAAGCTTTTGGAGGAGCTTGATTACACTTTGGTACATTTCAGACCTGCGCTATAGCACAAAAAATGAACCTTGATGGCATTATATTTATTCCTACGGCTTCATTATCATCATGACTTGAATTGCAGTTTGAACAACCACTATGATTGCATTTTTATTTTGACCTTTCTAATTACTAGCGAAACTCTGTTTCCTGTAATACAGGAAGCCCGCAACATTGAAGATTTTATTGTGAACTTCAAAGGTGATCCTACGGTTAAAATTCCTCGGGTTTACAAGCAACTTTGTGGTCCACGTGTTCTAGTGATGGAGTGGATTGATGGTATTCGGTGCACTAACCCACAGGTACGATTGTCAAGATAAACAGTGCTATTTTAAAGAAACATGAGAAGATATATCTTTACCAATAATATCCCTCCATGTATTTCAGGCTGTTAAAGATGCTGGTATTGACGTAAATGGGTTCTTAACAGTTGGAGTCAGTGCTGCATTGCGGCAATTGCTAGAATTTGGGTTGTTCCATGGAGATCCACATCCTGGAAATATTTTTGCCATGCAAGATGGACGTATTGCATACGTGGACTTTGGGAATGTAGCTGTTCTTAGTCAGGTGAAATATGGACTTCAATGGTATTTAATAGGAAAACTCGAAATCTTTAATGTATTCTTCTTATAGTTGTGAGGGTTTAACATAGTACGTAGTAACCATCCATACCAGTAGGACAGCCCAGCCACCAAAACTAGTACATTTCAATGGTCTATATGAAAAATAAGAACGCATTTGTATCTGTTAGTTTTCCATTATGCTTTAGTTTTTCTTAATTTGCCTTGCCTACATATTGATCTATCTTTTATTTTTCAGCAAAATAAACAAATTTTGATCGATGCTGTTGTCCATGCTGTAAACGAGGACTATGTTGAGATGGCAAATGACTTCACTCGACTTGGCTTCTTGGCTCCTGGGACTGATGTCTCTCCTATTGTTCCAGCTTTAGAATCGATATGGCAGAACTCTGTTGGAAAAGGACTGTCTGACTTTAATTTTCGGAGTGTTACCGGTAATTTCATGTCCTATAATTTTGATTCGTATTCCTGTTTTTCTTTTTTTTCTGTGGAAGTCTGTGCTTGTGTGAGTGTGTGTAGATATGATATGCATATAATCCTTCGTCTTAATTATACCCTATTTAGGTATGATTTAGTTGCCTGCAAGGTTTTCTGATGCTGTGGGGGAAAGAGATAATTGTCTTCTGTTAGCTCATTTTGTGTTTATCTTTTCTTATGTAGTTTGTAATATTCAATATGATTTCTTCTGGCTTTGATGCAGGGAAGTTTAACCAATTAGTCTACAACTATCCCATCCGTATCCCAGAAAGGTTTTCGCTTGTTATCCGTTCTTTATTGACTCAAGAGGGCATCTGTTTTACTTTGCAGCCAGACTTCAAATTTCTTGAGGTAAGCGTAGATCTTTTTCTTTTTCTCATACGCCTTTTCTAACGGATGAAATTAGGCATGTAGAAGTTTTCTCTTATAGACCATTTAACCCAATGTTAACTTTCTTTTAAATTACTTTTAGTTATGTATACTAAATGCTGCAATGGAGTGCCTGTCATGTTTTGCAATTAGAAACCTCATTTCTCGTATACAAATTTTGTTATTGCGGTGATAGCCATTTGTTGTATGACAAGCTTTCTTTCCCCATACTGTTCTTAACATTATTCAATCAAATAGGTTGCCTATCCATATGTGGCAAAGCGCCTCCTAACGGATCCAAACCCAGCTCTACGTGAACGCCTCATACAGGTGAGTTCAAAGCTATTTTGTATTTAATGTCCTTAGATGGCTGTTAGTTGAATTTTGAATCAAACCTACATATGTTCAAGAACCTTTCATTCTCATTAATTTGCTCTGCAGTTCAAAAAAGAAAAGAAGAGAACTTGCTCTGAACAAAATGAGCAGTGTTATCCATGGGAACAACTATGTTTTATTTTGAGGATTTTTCTGATTTGCTATGAAAAAGCTTTTGTTGACACTCAATAAGCATCAAAACCAATTATCTATAAACAATATCGTCAAAGCCTTCCTTCCCTCAAGCCCAACCTTGTTTTTCCTTTAGATGATGCTAGAATAAATGTATAGGATTCCTCCATGAACCTAGGAGTACCGTTAGACAGTCAGCCCCAAATCATTGGACATCTTTTCCTTTCCTATCTTGTATCAGGACAAGGGAATAGTCTGTAATGGGTACGGGATGAATTAAACTTTGAATTTCTCCTTTTTAACTTCTTCCTTTTTCTCTGGCCTTATTAGTTTCTCTTTATTTTCCGTAACTTGTTCAGTAATGGGTACGGGATGAATTAAACTTTGAATTTCTCCTTTTTGCCTTCTTCCTTTTTCTCTGGCCTTATCAGTTTCTCTTTATTTTCCCTAACTTGTTCAAACCACAACACCTCAATTTTCCCCTGGTTTCGAAAAATGATTTCTTTGGTCGAGCTTATGCATTTCTTCTTCTTCTTATACTATATTGTTATTTCAATTAGCCATGTCCAAGAATCATCAACCATATAGATTTGGTTCTGAAATTGCAATCCTTTGATAATAATCTGCTTCTGGTTTTAGGTTCTATTTAAAGATGGTGTTTTCCAATGGAAGCGGCTAGAAAACCTCATAGTTCTTGCCAAAGAAAACGTGACCAAATTGAGCAGCAACCCTGCATTCCAAGCAAAAGACATGTCTGTATCTGATCATGCCCTACTTGCCAATTTGTTTGTTCTCTTCTTCTTCGGAGTTTAAGATGGTTATATTTTCTTGGCTATGTTGTGCAGGCAAGGGTCAAGAGATTTGCAAGTCAGTAGGAAACTGGACCTCACTGACACCATCAAAGATGGAGCTCGCCTTTTCATTTTCGACGAAGGAATTCGTAGAAAGCTCATTCTTGCTTTGACAGAAGATTCAAAGCTTCACATTCAAGAGGTATGAGAACCTCTCTTTTTTCTTATTTTCTGAAGAAACGAAGAAGAAAGAAAATGAAAAACATAATCTTTAGGACTAAATTTTGACAAGCTTGTTGTTGATATGCCATTCTCTATAGCTTGTGGATGTGTATAGACTGGTTGAGGATCAGATAGACGTACCTTCAGTTGCTGTGGAAGTAGCTCGAGGTAAGAACTTCATTTAACCCTTTTAAACTCAAATGTTAGGTTATGATCAAAATTATTTGTATCACATCTGTTGACCACATTCGGCTTTCTTTTTTGTGTTGGGACGTGCAGATTTTCCAACCGTTGTGCGAGATCTGATGCTTTCATGGAGTGAGTCTGTGTTAGCTGATAGGTAGACCAAAGTTTTTTGGAGTTAGCTGCAAAACATGACAAAGTTTTACTACCTAACGAGTATATTATACGAGACGAATCTTACACCGTTTTATTGGACGACAGCCTGTTGTATCAAGTTGTAAATTGCCTTGCAAATGTTGTATATGAAAAACGTGCACTGCTGCATCTGTATAGAAACATTATTTGGTATAGATATCTGCAAACCAATTGCAGTTTTTGGGGCAAATCACGAAATTCTCCTTTTGATTCGGATTTTATGAACGTTATAAAGTTAATTTATGGGGGAAGTTAGATAATTGATCGAATGGTGAAAATTTATCTAACTAAATTGATATTATTTTTCCTTTTGTTTCTTCAAATTCACTCAAATATATAAAACAATAGCTCAGATATTGCTAAATTAAAAAACAAAAACAGAGGTAATATAATTAAGCTAATCTAACTTTGAAACTCTCTTTATTCTGTAAAATTAGAAAAAGAACCTTCAAGATTACAGTCGGCACACGTGCACTGCTCATAATATTCTTAAACCGTGGCCAGAAGAATCGCCATATGAACAGAATATATCTTTTTATAAGTTGTCCAAGTACCAATGAATAAATACTGGAATATCATACAGAAAAATAAATAAATATTAAAGATAAAATATTTAAAAAGTATAGCCGCGCGGCTATACGTTTAAACGGGCGGCTATTTAAAGAGTATAGCCGAACGGGGTATACCATTAAAATATTCCAATATATTTAAACAGTCTAGCCGTGCGGTTATACTCCTTAAATTTAAGGGGTATAGCCGGGCGGCTATACTGTTTAGATATAGCATAAATTGTTAACTGTAAAGACAGACATAAATTATACCACAGCCATTATGTTCAGTATGGATAGATTTTAAGGGTCAAGATCAGCCCAGCATCAAATTTATGCTAAAAGACTATGGTTAAGTTCTTCTGACTTAAAAAAAAAGGCTATAATTAAGGTCCGCCCGATTGTGCCAGAGAACTAGATATTGAGCTAGCTCAGTATTTCACATCACAATCCAACAACCTCCTCAAGATCTCTATCCTCTAAAAATCCTGCATGCCCAGAAGCCTTGATTTTTTGGAAATTTCCATGACATAAATGTAAAAATTTCAGAAAATAAGATAGTTGCTTCAATCTTCAAGGATGCTTGCTAACAAACTAAAGTACCAACCTGGAAGCATTCAGCACCAAGATAGTTCTGTAGCATCCGGATAACAGAAGCTCCCTTATTTCATCAACCTCAGAAGCATGATTGATCTCCACCTGGCCAAAACGAAGAAAGATTAAAACATAATATACCCGAAACACATATATACTAATACTCTTCAATAAATTATGCCCTGCAAAGTACAGTGGTGAATATTACTATTTAAAGCCTGTCATGCAGGTGATCTAGGTTTGATGCCGCCAAAGAGCAAAATTTTGGACAACAAAATTAAAATAAAACCATGGAAAGACTTAGTCCACGTAGTAATACCTCAATAGGGTGAGATCCTTCTGAAGGAAGTTGAGGTTCCACCCCAAAACCAATTGGCAATGGGGGGAGTAACCCAACTCCTTATAAGCCCTTGCTAGGTTTCTCAACTTCCCAATGTGGGACTCTTTACCTTCACATTCTCACACCTTCAAGCCCATCGAGCTTAAGACCCCCAGTAATTTCATCAAGAAACTGAGTCCACATTTTCCACTCTGGTAACATGCTATCCGTAGCTAAATAGCTCACGTAATGGCTTTAAAATACTCACTTTAAGTCCAAAAGCATATAAAATAACAATTACAACAAGTGAAATGAAGTGATACCCATGTTGCAAATCCCTCGTTCAGCCATAAGTGTGTCCACCATTCCATCGTTACAAGATGGCCAAACCACTGGTGTGCCAATTCATGTGCACTGCAGTTGCAACCTTTCACAAATTCCAAATGAAACGATTAAACATTTCTTTAGGGTTCAAAAACAACAGCTACATATCATATGAACCAAGCTAAATTCTGAAAGCTAGAGTGACATTCAGGATGTGTATGTAACCCATTGCTTGTTGGCAGCTGTAGAATTCTGTTCATCAAAGAGCAAAAGCTGTTTCTTGGTATGTATCTAAACCACAATTCTGGGCAAAGGGTATGGCACAGCAAAGTAACTGTCGAACATTTCGTCAATGATTCAATTTTGAATGTCAAATATAATGATGCAGAATTAGCAGGGAAGGGAAAAAAAATTAGAGAAACTAGTACTTATAATCCACAACATGCATCAAGTGTAACTTCAAATTTGAATATGAATGATTAGTAATTTTTGTAGTATTGTGATCCAAAACATACTCTCTGTAAAATTCAAGTCTTGACAGCAACGTTCAAAGCAAACTTCCCTGGGTTCACCTTACCAACTTGACAATAGACCCGCACTTTGACCCCTATGACGAGATGAAAAGTGACACCACCAAGAAAAGGTTGTACTAACATACACACAAAACAAGGGACATTGTGTATGAGTTTACCATCAGATGTATGATCTTCAACATAATCAAACAACCCAACAACAACGGCCACCAAATATGTAGACATGATTGGTGATGCTTGAAATGAAACTGCCTTCAGAGCAACTCCACCCCTTAGGGCAAAGTCTAAGGCAAGGGCAAGCAAGGGCAAGCAAGGGCTGACACTATTCACGTGAATAGTGTCAGCCTTGCCATTTGTGGTTCCACCCACAAGGGCAAAGTCTAGGGCAAGTCTAGGGCAATTACTATTCATTGTACTTTATTTCCTATTTTTTTAATACTTTAAATCATTAATTTTGATAATTTTTTGTAATTAAATTTTCGGATAAGATTTTCGGATGTGAATCTCGGTTGCCACGTGTCTTATTCCAGATAAAATTTTCGGATATTCATTAATAAAAATTATAATCTCAGATTTCCGATAAAATTTTCACCCTCTAAAATTGTGCCGCGTGTCCCATGTCAGATAAGATTTTCAGATAATTTTAAAAAATTATAATGTCATATTTCAGATAAGATTTTCACCCTCTAAAATTGTGCCACGTGTCCCATGTCTGATAAGATTTTCAGATATTTTTTTACAAATAGTGATCTCAGATTTCAGATAAGATTTTCACCCTCTAAAATTGTGCCACGTGTCATCTCTATCTTCTGAATCCTTCTATATAACTACACCATCAACACCACTCCTCTCACACCATCTCTGATATATTCCTTCATTTCTCAGATTTTACAATTTCCCATTATACTCTCAATGTCAAACTTCAGGAGGGTGTTGGAGAGGCAACAGAAAGAATGGGAAGAAATCCGGCGTAGACGTGAGGAAGAAGATCGGGACGCCGATGAAGAAGAGGAAGAAATGCTTGAAGTAGCGGCGGTGTGTATGATGAATCAATCAAGCCAACACCATCGTCGTCGTGCCCCGAATGTGGACAGACGCAGAGAGTCTCGGGGTAAGAATCTCTTGGAGGATTACTTTATCCCAAATTCGTTATATCCTGCTCATAAGTTTCGAGAGAGATATAGAATGCAGCCACATTTGTTCCAAAAAATCATGCATGATATTTGGAATTACGACACATACTTCATTCAAAAGCATGATGCTGTTGGAGTTTTGGGTCTTATCCCGGAGCAAAAACTTACAGCTGCTTTGCGGATGCTTGCTTATGGGGCATCTGCAGAGCAGGTGGATGAGATTGCAAGGATGGGAAAATCTACTATCCTAGAGTGCTTGGTGAGATTCTGTGATGCAGTGGAAAATTTGTACACGAGGGAGTACCTTCGCAAACCCACTCCGAGGGACCTGCAAAGGCTTCTACAAAAAGGCGAGGCTCGAGGTTTCCCAGGAATGATCGGAAGCATTGATTGCATGCAGTGGCAGTGGAAGAATTGTCCTACTGCGTGGCAAGGAGAGTATGGGAATCGGAAGGGCCAAAAAAGTATCATTTTGGAGGCCGTAGCTTCATTCGACACTTGGGTTTGGCATGCCTTTTTTGGGGTTGCCGGATCTCAGAATGACCTCAATGTCCTTGGTCAATCCCCGGTGTTCGATGAGGTATTGCGAGGTCATTCCCCTCAGGTCACATACCAAATCAACAATACCATATACTCTGGGGCCTACTACCTTGCCGACGGAATTTATCCTAGGTGGACGACATTCGTGAAAACAATTCCGAATCCCCAATCCGAGAAGGAAAGAAGCTTTGCTTCCTTTCAAGAAGGTTACAGGAAAGACGTGGAAAGGTGTTTCGGTATCTTGCAAGCTCGTTGGGCAATTATCAGGGGTGCTGCTCGGATGCTAGACGAGGAGGTGCTGAGGAGTATTATGATGACTTGCATCATCCTCCACAACATGATTGTGGAGGATGAGTATGACTACGATGCTCCAGAGGTGTTTGAACCCGATCCTATGAACACGGCGTTGACAAGAATATATGAAAGGCCGATAGGACCAAATGGACTACCATTGGAGCCCGAACCGTTACTTCAGGATGGTCGATTCAACAACCCCATGATTGATCGTTATCAAGAAATGCAATCTTCATATGTTCACGAAAGACGTCAAGTTGACTTGATCGAGCACTTGTGGCAGATGAAAGGCAATCACAATGGATGAAGGCTAGATTTGTGCTTTGTTTGGATTTATGATTTTTTTTTAATCATGCTTTGTTTTTGTGTGTTGTGTTTTGTGGAATTATTGCGAGGTCTTTTTTATTATTATGCTTTTATGTATGGTTTGTTTTGTGTGTTGTTTGCAATAAATGAAGGTTTGTTTTTAATTAATCTTTGTGAGGAATGCTCAAATGTTTTTAATAAGTAGTCCAATTATAGAATGCTTTTTTGATTGAATAAAAAAGAAACAATACAACAAATTAAAGGATAATACAACAATTTAAAAAAAATACAACAATTATAAAAAAATACAACAATACAATCTAATGGTTTTCATCATTTAGCCAATCCGTATTGCTAGGTCCGTCGTCATGGAAAAGTTTTCTTCTCATCACATCCCTTCGTTTATGCTTCCAATAGGCCTTTGTTTCAGGAGACATATGGCTCGTATCCATGGCCATGATTTTCATCTCTTTTTCATCGTCGTCTTTTTCTTTTGCATGTTGCTTTTCAATTGCAAAGGCTTCCAATCGTGCCTTGTCCGCTTCATCTCTCCTCAAGTCTCTCTCCAATCTTAGAGAGTTGTTCTTAGCTATTTGCTCGAATATTTGAACACAATCAATGTTCGAAGTGCCCCCTCTCTTGGCCTTTGCCGCCTTTCTCCCAATAGGTCTCGGCGGACGTGGGAGTGGTGACTCCGTTTCCATTGGGGAGTCCAATGGTGAATCGGTTAATGGCGATTCGTGGAGCGGCGTATCATGCAACACAACCGGGGGTGCGGTAAGAATAATTTTGAATCTGGAACAATCCTTGACAATTTCCCAACATTGGAAATGCACAAAAATTTTTTCCCTTGTCCCATGGCACCGAACCACATTTGTGCTTATATGATCTATTCAAAATAAATAATTGGAAGTGCATTAAAAAAATATACAATGCAAGAAATTATAAACTATTTTGAAATGCAAGAATAAAATTGATTATGTAAATAAATATAGACAAATTGAAAATGCAAAAACAAAAAATAAAGATTATGCATGAAATTATAAACATATTTGAAATGCAAGAATAAAATTGATTATGTAAATAAATAAAGCCAATTAGGAAATGCAAAAATAAAATAAACATTGTGCAACAAAAAGAAATAGAATATGCAATAAAAAAAAGTTACATTAAATTGATTAAAATGACAATTAAAAATATTTTACCTCATCGGAAAGATTCGCACCGCTCCGAATGTTGTCCTTTGCTTTTGTCAAGGCATTTCTCCATTTCCCTAACTCTTTGTTTAGAAGTTTCCATCTACTAGACAAAGCCATTTCGGTCCGAATAGAACCCGATCTTTGACAAAATTCTCCATGAATTTTGCTCCACATATGATGGAACTTCATCTCATTGCCCGTGATAGGGTCATGACTAACGTTCACCCAAGACTCGCACAACGCAATATCTTCCTGGGTTGACCACGAGCCTCCGATTTCGACAGAAGATGCTATTTGTTTATTTTCTACAAATGGAAAGTAGTACAAAAATGTGAGTGGATAGTAAAAAATATTGGAAGGAGAAAAGTTTGTATGGAATTGGTGTGGAAAGTGAAAAATATGAGTAGAGAGTAAAAAATATTGGAAGGAGATGAGTTTGTATGGAGAATTGGTGTGGAAAATGAATAATGTGAGTGGAGAGTAGAAAATATTGTATGGAGAAGAAATTGTATGAAGATTTGGTGTTGAAAGTAGATAAAATGGTTAGGTATTTATAGGGAAAAAATACATACTTTTTTGGTATTTTTTTTAAAAAAATTTCAGAATTTTTTCGGATTTTTTAGGATTTTTTTAAAATATTTTTGGCCAAAAAAATGAGAACCGTAGGATTTCTGGAAAAAAACTAATCGGAGCCACCCGGTGTTGACACGTGGCAGGTTACCGTTGGACACTGGGTTGGATGACGTCATCCAACTCGGGCTCGAGCCCAGTCTGATTTCGCCCTTGGGCCTGCCCGGGCTGGTGGGACCCACGCCTTGCCCGGGCTTCTCCTTCCGCGCTGGAGCTGGTCTTCCTTCTCTCGGGCTGCCTTTGGCCCGGTTTGTTGGGTGCGCTGGGCTTGCTCTCAGATGTCCAACTTTTTCTTCCACAACCGGCGTGTTGGAGAGAGCTACTAATTCAGATGGAACATCATACAATCTGATCTTCAATGTAGCCTGTCAATCAAAGTTCCGATAAGAATGAACGGGGTCAATTAAATCTCTTTCTTTACTAGTGGACTCGAAGATGAAATTACAACTATGTTAAGTCTCCAGAATCGCTTTAAACAAAATCACTACCTTCCAAGCAGGTTCATCAGAGCATGGAAAGCACCGCCTGGCATCAACCGGTTCAAATGCAACGGCCATATTTTTCTTCTCACCCTTATGCTCATATGTACTGCACAGAATGAATCAAAGTTTAAACATATTTATACCATTGAAATGTAAAATATTATTGACTGTGTAACAATTTAACAAACCCAGAATTCAAAGAACACACCTTCTATATATCCCTTCATCTTGTCATTCAAAATTCCTTCAAACCCAATACCCAGAACTCCTGGTCCAATGGGAAGTGTCTCTCCAAACTCCAAAACCAAAATCCCATCTTCTTCAAATGTCTCAACTTTCCAAGGCTTGAAAACCTGCTGCAAAAAATCAGATAAACTTAGAAGAAGCACTTCCAAATGAAGTTGATTACTTTTTCTTTTTCTTGAGTACAAATGAAGTCCAAAGCAACCAAGCAAGCAAATGCATCATGCATGGCAGCATGGATCAGTCAGTGGTACCTTGTGTTGAGAGTGTTTGTCCGGCCTTCTTGTAGCAGCAATAACAATGACATCATCTCTTGCATGCAAATCTTCCAATTCAAAAAAGAGCTGACTTGTAACCCTATCTGAAGCTAAACCCTGACGAATAGCAGAAAGACTGTCAATTTCATCCAAGAATATGATTGCTGGGGCATTAGTCGTTGCCTTTGCAAACAGGATTTCACAGCCTTCTCAGATTCACCAACCCATTTGCTCAAAAGTCTGGACCCTCCACAGCAAGGAAAGTCAGCCGTGCTTCAGAAGCTACAGCACGAGCCATGAGGGTTTTGCCGCATCCAGCAGGACCAAACATCAGAATCCTTGTTGGGGGCCTAATCCCTAACCGCTTGAATGCATCCTGGTGCTTTTTTAGGCCATATTACAGATTCCGTTAACATCTTTTTGACCACCAACATTTTCCCAATTAACCTTCGGAATACAAGTTTTACCTTCACATCTTTATTAATCCTCCTATATCTTCCCAAGTCACTTTGGGATTTCCAACGGAACACTTCTTGTTATAATTGCTTTAACCTCAGACATTGCACGCTCCAATTCTTCTGTTGCTAAGCTTAACACACCAACATCTTTATTTGCACGCACAGCAGCCTCACGAACTAAAGCTTCAAGGTCAGGCCCAACAAATCCCTTGCAAGATGCAGCTAAGGCTTGTAGGTCAACGTTGGAATCAAAGCTGTCTCGTTTTGAGCTTGAGAAATTGAAAGCGTTCTTCTTCAGTAGGTACAGTAACTTCAATTTTAACTCCAAAAAGCAAATCTAGTTTCGGAACAATTGCTTCGCGCCTGTTAGTGGATGCAACAAAAACAACTCCTGGTTCAGATGGTGAGATGAGTTCAAGTCCATCAGCGAACAGAGTATAGCCGTACACGAGTGTACCGGCACGGCTATACTCTTTAAATATATTTTTAAATATTCGTATATATCTAACGGTATAGCCGCGCTGTCATACTATTAAATACATTCAAATATATTAAAAACGCATGGCCGCGCAGCTATACTAATATATTTTTAAACATGCGCACATATTTAAAAATTATAGCCGAGAGGCTGTACTGTTAAAATATTCAAAAGTGTATAGCCGCGCGGCTATATTCTTAAAATATATTTTTAAATATTCATATATTATTTAATATTTAAATAGTATAGCCGTGCGGCTCTACTATTAAAATATTCAAATATATTAAAAGAGTATAGCCGAACGTCGATACCCTTTAAATATAGTTTTAAATATTCGTTATATTTTAAAGCGTATAGCCGCTCGGCTATACAATTTAGATAAATTTGTATACATTTAAAGAGTATAGCCGCCCGGCTAGACTATTAAAATATTGAAATATATTGAAAGGTTATAGCCGCCCGGCTACTCTTTAAATCTATATTTTTAAATATTAAAAAATAAAAAAATATGAGAAAAATGATATATTTTACGTGTATATATATATAATTTATTTTACGTTAAATTATAATTTGTACATATCATGTTAAATCATGTTAAATTATAATAGAATGAACCATTCCTGATTGATATCGATTACAATAATAATAATAATAATAAATAAATAAATAAAACCCTTTTCGTTTTCGCATATCAGGAAAGGTTTTTATTTTTCTTTCTCGTTTCAACGTTTTATATTAGAAAGAGTAGGTGTTCAGGTAACCTCTTCCTTCAATTTCCTCCTTGATATCCAGTCCAGTATTGAGCCAGAGAAAACGAAGAAGAAGAGAAAGAAAAAGAACCCGTCTTCTCCGTTGCTCGTCACTACTTCTTCTGCACCAGGTAAACCCTAATTCTTTCGGCGAAGTGTTGGAATGCATCGAATTTCAATGTGTGGCAGTCTGTGCTTGTTTATTTATTCGAATTTCTTTTATTGGATATTACTTGGGTGGAGACTGGTGCAAATTCAACTGAATTTTCCCCTCAAAATCTCATTCGGCGTGAATGTGTAATTAACAAGTTGTTCCAAACGTGGCCTTGGTTGCTGAGAAAACTGTCGATTCGAATATGCTTTTATTTTCTCTAAGTTGCTTCAGTTTTTGATGTTTCAGATTCTTATTGTTTTAAGAAAACAGAGCGTTTTTGTAACAAGAACTGATTTTTTGTGGACATGTATGTTTGGGTGCAGCTTCATTCATGTGGGAGAAAGACAGAGCAATATATTCCAGAGCTCAAAATCAAACTCGTACAATAGTTTTCAGCATTGAAAAAGCATTGTTGTGAATTAGATTAAGTTCACATTTGTTAAATCAACCCTCATAAGGGTTGCTCGGTGTATGCATCTTCTGGGTATGTCCCTCTTTGGTTCATTCAGTTACGTATACACATTTTGTTGTTGGATTAAAGTTGGCTTTCTGTATGTAAGTTCTTTTGTCTTTAATTGAGCCACTTCTTTCCATAGGACCATGCCTCGTAAAGTAAACTACGGAGTTGATTATGATGATGACTACGATGTCTATGACGATTATGATTATGATGATGATTCTGTCATAAAAAAGAATGGTTAGTGACTTTTTTAACTTGAATTTATTTCATTGTTTCACCCGGGCTTTATCTTGTTTGGTTGTGCCCTTAGTCGCATCTTCTTGAGGCTATTGCCATTGGTTGACAGTGGCCATTTGATAATGTATTTAAGTTTTATATTTCATTGACTAGAAGAGTGGGTAATCAGATCAGTTTCACTCTGCATGTTATTTTACTGGTTTTGGAGTAATTTTTCCCTTGCTTATTTTCCTTTTTGATACAAGTGTATATTGGCTTCAGTGATCTGTTGTGTTGGTTCAATCTTCAAAAAGCACAAAGGTTCAATTCACTTTTAGATTGAAAGATGTGTGTGCAATCTAGAAGATGTTGGCTTGTCCAATTTTTTATTTTTTGAAAATCTCATATGATGCCTTGCTATCTTGCAATCAGAACAATGCTAGCTAAGTTTGTAAACTGCGAAGTCTCTGTCAATAAATCCTTATTTATCTGTTTACATCGTTTGTTTACTAATAATTACCCTTCAGATATGCAGCTGTTATGCTGATATTATACATGTTATGTTATACCAACTGCTCAACATGTAATTGCTTTAACAGGCAAAGCACTTGAGTCAAAGCGGGAAACTGAAAGGCCTGAGGTCTGGCGTTGTTCCATTTGCACGTACGACAATGAGGGGAGCATGTCTGCATGCGACATTTGTGGGGTTCTTCGAAACCCTGTGGTGAAAAGCAATAGTGATAAGAAAACAGGTAATAAGTGTATCATAGGCTTCACAATATAATTTTTGAGCTACTGTATGATTTTTATTTTTTGATTGGAGTTCTGTGTGACAAGGACACTCCTTTTCCTTAGCCCTTGTTTATAAGAAGAATTTGTATGTATCTTTTGGTTTGCGAAAGGATACTATATTTAATCTAACTTTCATTTGAGATCACCCTTTGGGTGGATCTCATCTGTTTCAGGCAAATATTTCTATGTTAGTGTCCTTGTTACTCAGGTTTCATTTCAAGTTCATTGCATCCTATAAAAAACAAAATAAAAATCAAGTTCGTTGCCCTTTTTTAGAGTAGATCTCTTTCATGCAGTTGAAGGCAGATGCAAAGATTCTGGAGCATCCATAATGGCCAAGTCTCTTTTTGCATCATTGCCGTGCCAGATACCCAAACAGGCTGTACTATTTCATCAGCAGAAAGATGATTTTGTGATAGAAGAGGGCAATAATTTCCACAAGCTTGGGGATTTCCAAGGACCTATTCATGAATTCTATAATGCGTTTAACATTCATAACAATCACCATATTAATATAGGTCTGCACCCTTTTCCAAAAGATGATGTGGAGTAGAATTAGATCATCATTTTCACAGTTGAGAGATGCTTTTTAATCCAAGCATTCTACCATCTTGCTTCTAAAAAAATATCATTAGATATAGCTGTGACATATATCTTGCGACTTCTAAGTTTAATTGCATTGATGATACAGCTCCTTTCAAGTTTGATGTTCCATCCCCAGATGATTTGGTTTCTAATGGATTGTGGTCCTCTAGAACGGGTTCAAAAGGTATACTTTTCTTATTTTATCAAAGTTCCATTGTGATGTGAATTTTATTAATCACAATTTCCAGTCTATAGAGAAAAGTTCCCATATTAATATAGTAAGCTGTGGAGAGCGCTAGAGGAATGCTATTTTGAAATTTAAAAGTTTTATAGTGCTTATAATATAGGTTAACTTATGATATAAGAGATCTAGAAGTTCTTGCCAAACCTGGACAGAACTTTCCATGGCTTGAGCTTGTTTGGGGGTCTTCAACAATGGGTTGTTTCAGGCCCGTAATTGAGAAACTGCTTGGCTGGTTCTGGACTGAGAAGAAACCTGCTACCATAACTGATTGCATATAATATTTGCCTAGTGCACTAAGAGGTTCTTTTAATCATCTATTTTTCAGAAGACTACATGCTTTATTGGTCATTTTTCTAAAATGCATTTGTTTAGCTTTTCTTAGATTAGATGTTTGATACGGTCTTCTACTATGTTTTACTTGCAGCCAGTGTTAATGACTTGAAATCTTCAAAAGTTTCCTCGAAGGTTGCTAAGAAGAATGGTGCAGTTAGTGGACAATCAAGTGCTGAATGGTCAGATAGCTCCTCTGCAATAGAGCAAAGAAGTAAACAAGATAGATTTGATGAGGGAAACCAGTTGGAGAATCAGACAGTCAGCTATCATGATGGAAGTAGTGACATAATTACTTTACAAGCAAATGGTAGATTGTCTGATAGTTCGTCGGCACCGCAGCCAAGAAGCAGACATGACAGTGTGGATGGGAGCACAAATTCTTCTGTGATTAGGGGCAAGCAGCAGAGTGTTACCAGTGGCTTGAAAAATTTGGATTTGGATGCTAGATCTGGATCTTCTAATAATGTTAATGTTAGAGGATCTCATTCACAAGCGGACTACAAACCTGAAAATTGGATGCTCCCTGACCAAGCTGTAGATACACTGACTCAACTAAATCTTGCAATAGTAAGCCACTTGATTATGGTCTTATAATCCTATTCCTCCTCCTCCTACTATTATTACTACTACTACTTCATAGGAAATGAAGCCAATTTTTATTTCACTTGTTATTGTAGGTTGGCCATGTTGATTCTGGAAAATCAACACTCTCAGGTAGACTGCTTCATCTTTTGGGAAGGATATCTAAAAAAGAAATGCACAAATATGAGAAAGAGGCGAAGTTACAGGTAACCTCATTGCAATTTAGTATTTGAGTGTTTCAGAATCTTGAATCTTGTGTTCAACTTGGGTTCATGATTTAATCAGGGTAAGGGCTCTTTCGCATATGCTTGGGCATTGGATGAGAGTGCAGAAGAAAGGGAAAGAGGAATAACTATGACAGTGGCCGTTGCATATTTTGATTCCAGAAAATATCATGTTGTTGTGCTTGACTCCCCTGGCCATAAAGATTTTGTTCCAAACATGATATCTGGGGCAACACAAGCTGATGCCGCGATACTTCTCATAGATGCTTCAGTTGGCGCATTCGAAGCTGGTGTGGATGGTAGCAAGGGACAGACAAAGGAGCATGCACAACTTATCAGAAGCTTTGGTGTTGATCAAATTATAGTTGCCGTGAACAAGATGGATATTGTTGAGTACTCCAAGGATCGGTTTGATTTGATTAAACAGAGACTTGGAACATTTCTCCGTTCCTGTGGCTTCAAAGATTCTTTGGTGTCTTGGATTCCACTGAGTGCCATGGAAAATCAGAATTTGGTAGAAGCTCCTTCTGATGTCCGTTTTTCTTCTTGGTGAGTTTGCTTGCTTTTTCATCTACTCAAAATCACTACTGATGATGGATACGAGAAGAAAAGTAGTATTTATACGCAGAAGCAAACTTAGAAATCAAGCTTATTTTTATTTAGTTTCTATTTATTAGTTTTAGAATGTGGGTATTAGTTTATTAGTGGGCTTAGTTATAGGGTCTAATATTAGGGTATTGCAGATTTTTTTTGTTATGGAATTTTTTCCTCTCTCATAGGATCTTTATCTTTTACTTATGTGAACTCTTCAGATCATTTGGAAGCCATTGTATTGAAAATAATGGGATAGTAACTTGTTTTATGTAAAATACCTTCTTTAGGGCCCATATAATGCAATCCTATGTTCATGTTCTGATAGTAGCTCACCTTAAGAAGTAGATAATGTAGCATCTTAATGAAATTTGTTGGAGAACTTTTCCTTTTGTGCAGCTGTTCTTTTAAATGAAAAATAGTCTGAGGTAACTGAAATGCAGGTACCATGGACCTTACCTGTTGGATGCAATTGATTCCCTCCAACCTCCCACAAGAGAGTTTTCAAAGCCACTGCTCATGCCTATATGTGATGTCATTAAATCTTCTTCACAAGGACAGGTATCTGCTTGTGGTAAATTGGAAGCGGGAGCTCTCCGAAGTGGATTCAAGGTATGTTGGTGGGTAGTACTAGATGTCGTTGTGAGTAATCTAACTAAAAATTTGGTCCCTTCCCAAATGGATAGTTCAGTGAATCAGTTAAAACCATAGATTTCATATATTCAAGAATATCCACGCACATGTACATACTTACATGTAAGTATGCATATGGGAAAATATTCTTTTATCAGACTGGTTGATGATCTGCATTCTATGCTATTGATCAGGTGGATCGTGTTTGAAACTTTAAATGTGTAGTCTGAATTAACAGTCTGACAAGAGAACCAATTCCAATGAAATGGAACAGTACATTCACACAATTGGATTTCGTTGGTGTGGTCTAAATTAACAGTCAGACAAGAGAACATTGTCCTGTGTATAAACAATTCCAATAAAACCGAATTGTATGTTCAAGCAATTGGGTTCAATGGGAATTGCTTACTTGTATAGCAACAGTTTATTGCTCTGTGGTTTTTATTGACATGAGCTATTGAATTGGCTGTCTGTGTCTCTTTTGTTATTTCTTGGATAAAGTTGATCCATACGATATGATGACAGGCTCATGCATGTTCTAACGCAGGTAATCCATTTTATAATCAGATTTCTGGTCTAACCAAATCAATTATATATGAGTGAACAGTTCCTTTGCTCCACCACCCTTGTATTTTCCTTGTACTGTAGCCATAATGAGTTAATTGTGTAGGTTCTGGTTATGCCTTCGGGAGAATTAGGGACCGTACGCTCTTTAGAACGTGACTCTCAGGCTTGTGTAATTGCGAGAGCTGGAGACAATGTGGCTGTTACTCTGCAAGGCATAGATGGAGGTCATGTGATGGCAGGAGGTGTGCTCTGTCACCCTGGTTTCCCAGTTGCAGTTGCAAAACATTTGGAAATGAAGGTGCTGGTTTTGGATGTTACAACCCCAATTTTAATTGGCTCTCAGGTCTGTATTTTATTTGCATGACAAATTACTTTTGCTGTTTGCGTCACTGTTGTTTTATGGAAAGCGATCTAATATGACTGCAATGAGCAGTTGGAATTTCACATACACCATGCAAAGGAGGCTGCCAGAGTTGTAAAAATATCGTCATTACTTGATCCCAAGACTGGCAAAGTGGCAAGAAAGGCTCCTCGCTGTCTTACTGCAAAGCAGAACGCCATTGTAGAGGTGAATAAGATAAAAACCATTGCTTGCTGTTCTGCAGGTTAATTGTACTGTACTTTTGGTATCAATAGTAACCAATCCTTTCCTGCTCATATTTCAGGTTGTTTTGCACCAGCCAGTTTGTGTGGAAGAGTTCTCTAATTCCAGAGCCCTTGGGAGGGCATTTTTAAGGGCATTAGGAAGCACTATTGCCGTTGGCATTGTAACCCGGATTATAGAGGAGCAGAAATAGTTCATTCACCGTTCCGGTTGTGCGGGGAGAATATGATCAATTGGTCATACATTCATACCAACCCGCAATGGCGTTTCAGGGTTTAGGTCAGTTTTAGATGTGGTTTTATTTTGGGGTTGAATTGTTTTCCTTATAACAATTTTGGGGTTTGGTTGTTGTATGTGCATTAAGCAGTCTCGGCTCATAACTTCATATACACATGTACACCACACCAAGTGGTTTGTACTTTGTAGAGGACTCATTTGTAAAATTTATTGGTTCTTTCATGCATAGTGGTTAATATAAGGTCTACAATATTAATTATGTAAAATCAAAATTCGTATTTGTCAATTTTTCTTCTCCATTTCATTTTCCTTTGGCAAGAGAGAAGAATAAATTAAGTGTATTACACTTTATAAAATGGTTTCTTCTCCCTTTCATTTTAAGTTATTTCTAAACCCCGACTTGTTCTTAAAAAATAAAATACAAAAATACATAAAGAAAAAGAAACCCAACTTGTTAAAAATATAAATACAACCAATTTGTGAAAGTCATTGCTCATTGGTGTGTAATTTTCTCATCTTTTTTATGTTCTTATTGATTAAAAAAACTTTTTATGTTATTTTTAAACTAGAAAATTCCAAGCACGCAATTTTTTATGAACTATTTACGTTTGAGCGAATCCAAATCGCATGCAAACTACAGAGAAATATCATTCTAGAATTAATATTCACATTTAAAGGTTGACTATCTTTTATTCTTCCTTAAACAAATGTTGTGTAATTCAATATTTTTTAAAATTTCTCAACTCTCTAGCACGAGATGAAATCCATGATACCATAAGATCTATATGAAATTCGATTGATGTGAGAGAATTGAGAGGGGGAAAAAAAAAAAGATTTGGTCCTTTATTCGGTTCTCATTCTAATTAAAATAGTTAGGTATTAAAATCAGCCACTTGTCATTTTTAATACATAATCTTTCAATAAACAATGTCACAAGAAAGAGATCATGAAAATCAATTAACACTTGCACGTCTAATAAATATTATTGAAAGGTTCAATATTATATTTTTTCTTTTTTGGTGTTTTAATATTTTGTTGTTTACTGCGAAAATGACGTTTTATTACACAAGAAAATGATAAATAAAAAAATTAATTATAAATAAAAAAACAGTGGTATTTGACTTTGGAGTTTGGAGAATGATGAATTGCAAGGAGCTTGACTTTTTGGAACATGCAAGTACTTAACCGGGTTACCGCCCACCAAAGTGGGTACAACTCCACACCTCACATGCAAGTCAATTTGATCGATGTTTTTTTTGGGTCAACTTTGGTTGATGTTTGATGAACCATGACATAATAAAAAGCAACTTTTACTAATAATGACAAAATGAAGCTCTTAATCCCCAACAAAATGATAGAAAACGAAATTATTACTACGATTTACTTTTATGTTGCTTATTGATTTATATTGATCAATCATTTAGATATTATTATAATTCAGTAACGCTTAGTAATATCTGAAAAATTTCTTAAGCAGAATATCATATTTACTATATTGACCACATTACTGATTATCTCTCTAATACGAAGAGTGCAAATAATAAATAAGAAAGTAGTTCCCTAATCAGTGATTCCTATTATCAATTTAAAAGCACAACATATTAAACAAGAAAAAAATACTTTTCTAATGTATGTGGAATATACACATGTATGTAAATACATTCATTATCAAATATAGTAACTAATTGAAGGAAAAACAAAATTACATGCCTATAGAATATACCCAAAAAGAAAAACAAATTTTATGGTTTAAGCAGCAGACAATCCATAATCCACTCCCCACATATGAAAAATAGAAGTTCAGTGTGAATGGCTTGCTAGCCTAATGGATTCTGTCACTGTCACATGAGTTTGGTCAAAGAAGCATAAGGGTATATTAGTCATTTTACCAACAAATTTGGATGTATAATTTGCCTTTTATATATCATCCTTTCGGGAAAGGAAAAAAAAAGGAAGAAAGAGAAAGAGACCCTACCTACTCCTCAGAAAACTGACCTCTCTCCCCAATCACACACACGCATAAAGGAAGAGAGACCAAGAATGCTCTCTTTTACTCTCATAAATTAAACAAAACAAAAAGAAAAGGAAATTAAAATTCTCTCATTTCCTGCCTCTCTCTGTCTCTACCCAGAGGGGTTTTGCATTTTTCAATCGAAGATTCTCACATATTAGGTGAGCCAGGTTTCAAATTTTGTGTCTCAGTTTCTGGGTTTCGTTTTTCTCTTCCAATTTTTATTGTTGTGCCTCAATTTTTGGCCTGGGCCTTTTTTAATTTAAGTGAATACCCATTAGCGTAAATGTTTCATCTTTTAACATTTCTTCAATGATTTTGCTGCCTTGGTCGTTTTGTTGGATCATTTGCCAGTTGACTGAATACCCAAGTCCTGGTTTGATCAGTTGTGTGTGTTGTGTGATTGCTTATTGATTCTGATTCATATTTGCTCAGAATAACTATGAATCTTTGGTGTTTATGCAGGTTTAATCAATTTATTTAATGTTAATAATTTTGGATTGATTAGTTTGTTATTGACCCCATTTCAGCTTCATGGATAGTTTCGAATCGTTAAGAGTTGTTGCCGGGTTTGCTAGTATGTATGAAGCGTATGGGTAATGGGTTATTGAATTTGATTAAAGTCAAATACTAGTCTTAAAATATGCTGAAGAAATTGCTTATTGAAATTGATTTTCCTGTGGTGGCTGTTTGCGCCTGTTGACTTTTCTTTTGGGTGTTCTATTCAACTCTAAACCTGAAGAATTGGAGATAAACATACCGCGTAACATCTTGGCTACTGAAACCAACTCAGAAGAATTAAATAGATTGATCTTATATATATATATATATATATATAGATATTATTGTGTTCTATATTGTTTGGTTACTCAGCTTAGCTAAATCCATATAGTAGGTCATGGCTGCTTTCAAAGAAAAAAAGAAATGTCTTACTGAACATGTTTTACCAGCCTCTGTTCAAAACTTTTTAGTCCGGATTCTCTGCAAAACCTACTTTTCTTGCTATCATGCTGAACATTTAGGTCATAGATAAAGGTAATATGCTAATCTAAGAGCAGTTTTGTGAGGTTTTTTTTTACTGGTTTGAGTTTTATGTTGTTCAAAACTGGTGTTTCTTGGCTCTCTACAATCTAATATCCCGTTGGTTTATGTCCTTTATAAGGTTCACTAATGTGCTGTAATAATTCCAGTCAGTGGAAATTTTGTTTTTAATTATAGGTTACTGAAATTTTCTTGCAGAGTATAGAATGTGGGGAACAATTTTGCAGTTCTTCATATAGCTTGCGTTTCACCATCCACCCATACTTATTGTGATCATTTACAGCCTTGTGTAGGATACTATCGTATGGGATAAGTGACTGTTGACCTGGAAGATTGTGTAGTTTATTCTCAGAATTCCCATTGGTTAAGTGGTGTGTCTGATCCAAGTGTGGGGTGCATTGTCATGTGCTTGTGCTAATTCTAAATAATAGCCCCCTTCATGGCCTTTAAAGATTCTAATGAAAGAGGAGTTGGGCTTCAACCAAGTTCATTCAATATGGAAGATGTTGAATTAAATACAAATTGGGAAGATGTGACTTGTCCTATATGTTTGGATTTCCCTCACAACGGTGTACTCCTTCAGTGCTCATCTTATGAGAAAGGATGCCATGCTTTTGTTTGTGATACAAACCACTTACACTCCAATTGTTTAGACCGTTTCAAAAGTGCATATGGTATGTCATCTCCTTCAAAATCTGATGTGAGTCCTGCAGTAAATACTGAACAAATGGCATCAGAAGAAGATTGCAGGCCTACTTGTCCCTTGTGTAGGGGGGAAGTTACTGGGTGGGTTGTTGTTGACAAGGCTCGTAGACATCTAGATGTGAAGAAGCGTTGTTGTGAGGAGCATCAATGTACGTTTATGGGTACATACTTGGAATTACAAAAACATGCTCAACTAGAGCATCCTCATTCTCGTCCTTCAAAAATTGATCCTGCTCGGCAGCTTGATTGGGATAATTTCCAGCAGTCCTCCGAGATCATAGATGTTTTGAGCACTATTCATTCCGAAGTCCCTCGTGGGGTGGTTTTAGGAGACTATGTGATTGAATATGGTGATGATGAGACTGGAGATGAGTTTGAGGACTTCCATGGGGACGAACGTAACTGGTGGACCTCCTGTATCTTATATCAGGTTTTTGATAACTTACGAAATTCTAGAAACAGAAGAAGGTCAAGAGTTGGTGACGCAAGAAGAGGAAGTCGCCGAGCAAGCTACGATAATTCGAATTCTGATGAAGGTTCTGTGACATCTGTTGAATTCCCTGAGTATAGAGCAGATGAGACTGATGATGATTTTATGAGTACAAATGGCTCCTCCAGGGGTGGCTCCAGTCATCGCAGGTTTGTGATGTTTCCTTTTTATTCTTGTATCTTTGGATTTTAATCTTTGCCTTCTTGATTTGGCTGATAGTATCTTTCTATTTACAGTTTTGTTTGTACATCAACTTTTATGAATTAAATTGGAACGCATAACTTATCATTTAATATCGTATATCCCCACCTAGTCATGGCGAGGACGCCTGCTGCAAGAAATCTAGTACACCATCTTACTGAAATAAACTTAAACAATGCACCATATGATTCATTTTCTTGTTGAACTAGCTACCTGTGCCAGTAGGAATCTCTTTAAGTGGGGGTTTGGGGAGCTCAGCACTTGCACATGCGCATACTAACTGTTGAGCTTTATTGCTCTCGTTTTAGTTTTGTAAGAGTAGGTAGAGTTTATAGGTTTCTAGTCCTTACCTAAAACTTATGCATATTGCTCTTTTATTTGCAGTTCACGTAGACGTCGTTCTCGCTTCTATGACAATTAGGTATGCTCTACTCATGGATCTTATGCATCCTCTTTTGTGCAGGTGAAGTTTTCCCTGGAATGGCCTTTTCATGAAGTAATCTATCTATACCAGTATATAATAAATAAATAAAAACCAACTCATTTTCTGTGTACAGTACATCTATCAATTCGATGAATTTTAACACTATTTTGTGAACAAGTAAATCTCATTAGATCTGTATTATATATCTTGTGGCAGTGCTTAACTAGAGTAGAAGTGAAGGGGCAAGAAAGAGATCCATTGGAAGGAAGTGGAATGCACTGGGATTACTGTGGATCTCTTCAGTGGTTTGGTTACATGTAAAAGCAAGCTACATCTGGATTGTATATTGTTAGATCTGCAATGAGGTGTGCTGATTGGACATTACATGACACATCCATTGGTTCCATGGGTCCCTTTTGTTGCTTAAAAAAAGTGTAGCCTTTGCTTCATATCTTATTAATTTGTGGATTAGTTTAGTGTTTACTGTAGTCACCAAAATCTCCTTCCCCCCTTCTCACTCACACTCTCTCTACACTCGTTAGTCTTTAAGCTTATTTTCTCAGCACACCTATTAAAGTTTTAAAATTAATTTTTTTCTTTTTATTTTTACATTTATAATCCTGAAAATATGCATGGCTGAAAATCTTTTCTTGCTTGGTGACGATGATGTGATTGGATTTTTTCTTCCTTCTTTTTTCTTTCTCAAAATCGATAATTTTCTTTTTGCCAATGCCAGGAAGGGGGAGGGGGCTATTTGTCATAAACACGACCAAGGTGTCATAGGGATTTGATATGCAAGTCAATACCTTTTTTCATTAGGCACTGGCTAGAATTTGTTGGCCAAATCAATAATTTTCTTATTAAATGGTAAAGGTAGAAACAAATTAGTATGTAATTACTTTTTAGAGTCACCAATTTATATCAGCATCTTTTTCTTTCTACCGAATTATTCTCTTTCCACCTATGTTCCAAAGACAAAGACATCTCTCTTGTTAAAGCATATTCAATGATGCCATTTTGCGTGGGATTTCTTCAAAAACGTTGTCAATTGCTTAGAGCATTCACAATCATGCTCCTTATATTTTAGTTAAAATTTAACTAAAAATACTAGAAAGTTATTTTAGAAGCTCTTTATAAAATCTCAACTCCAACCATGCTCCTTAGTTTAGGAAATCATAAATGATTTTTTTTTTTTAATTTTGCATAAATGCTCCTTTTTTGTATAAAATAATAAATAAAAATAATTAGCATTAAATAAATATTTAAAATAACATTAAATTAAAGCAACATTTAATTATAAGGAGCCGCTAGGAGTTTTTTATCTTCTCAAATTTAAGAGCTCCTAAAAGTCTCCCTATTTTAGGAGTTCGATAGGATGCATAATTGGAACTTGAAAGTGGATTTTCTCACTTCCTAAATTTTATCTAAGGAGGTGGTTTATGGATTCCATTGTGGATGCTCTTACTGTTAAATACCCTAGTTCAAAACTAACCAATAGGACAAATCTTCCCAGAAGATAACCATGAAAAAAACCCAGACATAAAGAAGTATCTCCTGCGAATTAACATAAATATTTAAATTGTTTTTCTAATTATTTAGAAAGAAAAAAATATATATTTCGTACAAAAACATAGACATTCATACCATAACACTTGCAAAATATTGCAATTGGTAAATTGTAGTTCATACAAAAGAAATCTTGCCACTTGCTATGAATACTCAAACGGTCTTAAACAACCCACCCAAGATACTTAAAAGTGCTTACTGAAACTCTGGGCCTCCAACATTCATTCAACTCCAGAAATAGGAGTAATTGAGGACTAATATGTGCAATTCTTGGGCAGGTTCCGGATGACGTTGCTTTTCATTCCCATCTTACTGCGCATAGCCTCCACTCCCGATCTTCTCATTTCCTTCAGTACCTTCATCCTGACCATTCGTTCTTTTGACTGCACAGTCGCCAACCCCATGCTCTTGTACCTGAAAATCAGAACACAACTTCTGTCACCACATGATTTGTTATCATTTTTTTCCAACGTGAATATAGGGGACAGCTCGATCCAAATTGTTTAGTCAAACTATAGAGAATACCCAGCATAAGGGATTAGAACAAACCTTGAGGCTAATGCAGCTGTAATGGCGGTACCATTTGTAGGTGATGGACGCAGCTTCTGGCGATAATAGCGCAAATATTCCCGGGAACCAAGTGTTTTGGTTGATGTGCCATCATCAGATCTTCTAGTAATGATGAGCTCAGAGCCACCACTCCCAAGTTCTACGCTGTTTGCCATATCACCTGATACAACCAATTGCTTGCCAGCCTCATCCACATAACTGAAAACCAAGACAGAAGCAAATCAGCTAAGAGATACCGACACATATAGAAGAAAAGTAATGCTTACAATGAAAAACATAACACAATAGCCATTGACAAAATTGAATAACCTGCTGCTGTAATCATAGAACTCTTCCAACTCGGCTTCTTCTTCATCGTCACCATCGCCATAATGTACCTTGCAATGGCTTTTTGCCGACATATGCTTCCTAACTGCTTCCAAACTGTTAAAAGGATGGCGCCTATCATTGCAGTACAGACACAAAAGATCCCTTTTAACCTGAAAATTTAAGACGTAAAGAGTCAACCAATCTCTGAAGAAAAAGCCAAAATGGGAACAAGTTTCTCCAGGAAAAGAACATAGAAGGTATTTCAGTACCTTAAGACCAAGATAAGTAAGGAGGCCTTTTGGATCCTTTAAATACTCAATATCAGGAATGAAGAATCCATGTTGTTTGTGCATGTGAACCATGCAGCTTTCAATGGTATCATGCTCTAGATCGCACATAAAGCAACAGGATGGATCCAACTCCTCAAAGTCATCTTCATCCATATCCTCATTGGAGGCATGCTCATCTACGTTCATTTCAGTCAAAGATTTTGCAGTCTCACCAACCAAGTCTTCGTCAGAATCAACCTCCTCCCACTCATCTTCACTTTCTTCAGTTTCCTCATCACTTTCCTGTCTTTTGGGGGGAGCTTTATTCACAACACGACTGGGAAGTGGCCTAATTATTGCCTTCTCTTCTTGATCACTGGTCCCTTGAGAGGCCCTCAGAATGTGACTTCGTGATTTGAGATGCTCAGCATGAGCCTTAGAACTTCTATACCCTTTGCCACAAAGACCACAACTGTAGAGCATCGGGGTTTCACTTAAACCATTTTTCTCCTGGGCGAGGGCATCTTGTCTTGCTATAAATAATGTTTCTGTCACCCCGGGAACACCGGCTACCTGATTATTTTAAAGAATACTTCAGAATTTATTAGAGATAATCAAACATGTATGTAATAATGTAAGCGAACACGATGCTGCGCTACAAAGCAACAACAGCATGCCATGATATACAACAACATTCAATAAAAGAATTTCATCAAGTGAGTACTAACTAGACGACACTATTTGTAGCCAATGTCAAATTAATTAATCGCAAACCAAAATAGAAGACAGAATCTATAATCCCCCATGTGGGCAAAAGTGGATTTAAAGACAACTTCAGCTCAGCTTTATAAGCCATGCCTTCATAAACTGATATTTGCTCATAGACCAAAATCTTAGAATCCAAAGATTGGCATCTTAAACAATGAAGCATCCAAAAGACATCAGCAGGACCAAACTTAAACCAGCAATAAAGATTTCCAATATCTGTTTGAAATCCAATAAAAAAAGAAAGAAACTAAAACGCCTAACGAAACATATTTGCCCCAGAAAATTGGAATTCGTTTTCTTATTCCATCGTCTGGGATCAAATCCCTTGCTTTTCCTATCTTAAACCAGCAGCAAATTGGGGGAATAATCAACAAATTGAACAAAAACAATCAAACTACAACCCTAGAAATGATATATACGCAGATGAAAGAAGATGAAAAATGGACGGTACCTTGCGCTTGAGATTGTAGCGGTGCCATTCAGACTTGTAATGGAGCTTTTGCTCCGCGTCGTCCACCAACTCTTTGTTGCAGGCGTTGCATGTTAGGCCTGGCATTCTCTCTCTGTCTGGCTATGGAGCTTCGCGCTGAAGAGTCGATGCGATTTTTCGCAGAGCCAAAGAAATGTTTAGGTTTGGGTATGAAGGAGGCTGTTGCTGTGGCTTTGTGGGTTTTATTTTATGGGTCAAAGAAATGCGCGACGGCTCGCAGTCGGTGAGTTGGAAACGGTGCTAAGAGTGTCCACCAAGAGTTTGATTGCGCAAGCGCAACCCTCAGCATCAGAGAAGGTAGTCATGGGCCTGAGTTTGGGCTCATACGTTTGAGGCCCAAGTTAAATCTGGCGAGGGCCCCTCCTCGTTTTTGTTGTTACAGGTGTTTTTTTTTCCTTTTTATACAAACGATATTGAGAATGAGAGAGGGTGGGTGGAATTTCTCGCATACACTACCAAAATGTCATGAAATTCGAACATAAGACCACTAGTTACAAATCAATTTCCTTTTACAAATGATTTATCAGTCAATGATCTTGATTTTATCGGTCGTTTTTTTAGTAATTTTGCATGTGTACGTTTCAATTGAAACCCACCCATCATGAGCATTTGGCTATGTATTATTATTATTATTATTATGTGTTGCATGCATCAGCATATCATGACACCTATTGGACCTTGAATTAGTAAGGTTTTCATTCTGATTTTTGAATGTGATTTTGTGTTCTCTTATACTATCCTTGTTCAAAGAAAATATTGGATAAGTAACTTCTCAAAATATTAAGAGAAATGAAAATCGAACTTAGAACCTCATGTGCATAACTCTTTAACGACAAACTCCTTTCTATAAATAATGTCATGCACCTACATATATAATCCAAAACGTGAAGGTATGGCAGAAGAGAAACCACATCCCTCGAAAACCATTAATGCGCCAAATCAGTAGTATAATATGTACTTGCATCATAGGGGGCATGTTGATTTTTGTTTTTTGTTTTTTGGTCTTTCTTTCTAAAAAGATAATTAATTTAACCCATCGGGGGATAAAAAGTATACCTAATTTCAATATCCGATAATTCGATTTCTTTTTTTAAAAATACTAATAATATTGAAAAAAGAAGAATCAAACTAATAATTCTCTTTTGATATAATCATCTACTGAGCATGTTCCAATTGGTTTTCTTTTTAAAAAAAAAAAATTATTTTTAAAATTAAAACAAAATATAGATAGTTATCTATATCTATAAAGCAAAAGGCAGAGAATGGTGAAACATTCCAAATACCAGAAAATACCCTTGGTTAATGCAAACATTAAGAATTCAAATTATTAATTAAATGAGGATAATACGGTAAATTCACACTTTTTTATATTTTAAAAAAGAAAAAGAAAAAGAAAAAGAAAAAGCAGATAATGGATCCTATTTTTATGGAACACAACTACCCATTATCTTTTTTAATTCTAAAATAAATTTAAATTTTTTTTTAAAAAAAACCTCTCGCAAGCGCGGAAGCGCGTGCGGAGAGGCTAGTGTTCCATAAAAGCAGGACATATTATATGATTTTATTTATTATTTTAATTTTTTTAATTAAAAAATATGAATTTACTATATTGTCCTCATTTAATAAATAATTTCAATTCTTAATATTTAAATTAACCAAAAATATTTTCTTATATTTTAAATATTTCATCATTCTCTATATTTTTATATATATAGAATGAATAATTTGCAAAGAAGCATACCAGTAGTTATTATACCGCCTGCAAATATCGTGGGCTGCAGCCACCTCGACCACCCCGAAGGTAATAACGGTAATGGCTCAAGTAACATTATGTCTTCGCACACGGGACAAAACCAACTATTCTTCTTACGTCATCTCGCAATGCAATCTGCATGAAAAATATGTAAACGCAACCATAGCAAAAGTAATCATTGGCTGCCGCGCCCGCCGCCGCAACCATAGCAATAGCAATATTAAAGAGGTGTTATTTGCCACATTATTTGTGACTCAAATTTAGTGGACGCATTTGATGCCCCTCTCACATTACTGCTCCGTAAACAATGAAAGTTCATCGTCATTATTTGAACCACTATTCAATAAAGAAGACAGTCATTAGCTTGAAGATCGCCTCCATTCTGTCCCTACCCAATTAATCGTAGGATCCACACTAATACTATTAGCTTGAAGTTATGATAGAGATTTCAGGACATCCTTGCTGCCAAGAACATCCTAGTGTGTGAAGTGTGAACTCTTGACAATTCAAGTAGAAATCTTTAATTATTATCTTAAAATTAAATTAAATACATAGATTAACCTACTACCAACATATACAGCCGGGAGATAAAAACATTATTTAAATCTTACACACAATTAAAAACAAATTAGTCAGAGAATGTCATAAGTTGACTTAATGAATAATGATCGATAACTCATTACTACGTGAATTTGATACTTAATCATAGATAGCTCATTACGATGACATGACTTTGTGTGATGAGTAAAAAAAATATCTTTGTGAATATGATTTATTTTTTTGTTTAAAATTTTTTTTGAAACTAAACAAGCTGTCCACGTGTCCTCTTATTAACAAGGTTGAGTTGAGTCGCACTAATCTCTGCGCAGACAAAAATCGAAATAATAATGATGATAATAATAATAATAATAATAATAATAATAATAATAATAATAATAATAACCGCTAGAAACCTAAAAAACGAATTGAATCTCCTGAAGGGACAGAAATTGCGATACACGCACAAACACAAAACACCCTTTTTAACCTCACTCTCTCTCTCTCTCTCTCTCTCTCTCTCTCTACAATTAACTCTTCTATCCCTTTCCCTCATTCCCTCGGTTCCCATTCCCTCTCTTTTTGGCTTCTCGTCTCGCGCATGAGAGCGCATGGCCACCATTTCCAGATCCCGACAAGCCCTGGAGTCCCGATCTGGCGGAAAAATTGTCCGCCCTAGACGAGTCGCCGGTGCCAGGACTCCGTACGACCGGCCGAGATTGGCAAACCCTGGCCCCGAAAACCCTAATTGGTTCTCCAGGCTCATCTACTCCCCTACTCGCATGATTGCCAGCGGCGCTGGGAAGATAATTTCCTCTGTATTTAGCCCTGACTCTTCCTCCTCCTCTTCTTCAGGTACCCAAACCCAAGTGCCTGGCAGTTTTGTGATTTAGTAAAGCAAAAAGCTATCTTTTTGTTTTGGGGTTTTTCGTGCCATTGTTACTGAATTTTGTGTTTGATTTTTCAGAGGATGGTACTGACGACGAAGATGTTGATGATGATGATATTTCTACTCAAGAAGATGATGGACTGAATAAGGTAATAGCTCTAAATGTTGCTTATTCAGTTTTATTGTAGGTGTCATTATTCTTAAAGTTGGGCAATTCTTTGGAAGAACTTGCACTAGATATTTTTAACAGTTATATGATGCCAGTAGACTGTTTAACAAATTCAGTAAGTATGCAAATTGAGTGGGACTGATTGTTTCTAAGTGAAACGACCTGAGATTTTTAACTGGAAAGGATGCGTTCTCTTTTTCACTGCACTTGATATCTGTTCAAATTTGTTAGTTTTCCCATGATTGTGGTTTGCTGACTCTCAAGATAGTTGGTATAGTGCTTTTAAGTACCTGAATTGCTTAAGCTGAACAGTTTTGTGAAGATTGCATCAGCACATCATATGATATTTGTGATAAATTGGTAATACGACATGGGGTAACAGATTCCGTTATCCACACTGAAAACTCGATCCTTTGGGAGTTTCCATATATATTCACTTTTCTAGGGATTTGGATTCCACCTCACTTGGAAATTAAGGTATTTTCACAAGTGTAGTGGGCTCTGGCAGACTAGCACTTGAAATTATGGTTCCAAACAGAGGTTGTAGAAAACTAGTTTAGAATTTGTATACTTGGGGTAGGTTAGGGTTGTGGGGATGATTAGGAATAAAAAGGAGGTCGTGGAACTTTCCTTGCAGAAGTGAAGTTGGAGCTTTAAGCTGATTTTGACGAGTTATTAGAGAACTTTGTGGCAAAAGCATGTGGTAGGGGATTTATTTGCGTAAGAGAAGGGATTTATCTGATACGGGGTTACCAAGAATTTTGAGAGGAATGAATTTCAGGACTGTCCAGGGACTATGAACATCAATACAGTATATGTATTCAAACTATTTATTTAAAATTAAAAATTTTATTTTAACATCGGAAACTTCTTTCAAGTTCCTTGTCATTTTAGGGTGTATAAGACAACTACATATATGGCTTTTTTAGTTTCATTTCATGTTTATTACACACACAATATTGATTTTTGTGGTTGAATTAGAGGAATGGGACATCAGGAAAGCTCAGTTTCTTTAGGAAGGAGCCCCCAGCAACACTAGGGAAGAGCGACAACAAGCATGTAATTGAACAACTGCTTATGCAGGAGACCTTCTCAAGGTAATGCTGCACCTTCCTTGATATTAAAGATAAAACATTGTACTTCTTTTTATATTTCACATTTGGACATGTGCTTGTTTTATGCTTACATCATTTTTCTCCACTTCTTATATTAGCCATGTGTTCTGATTTGTTTTCCCTTGTGCTGTAGTGCAAGTTTTTACAGAATATGTATCTTTATATTATCCTTGATTTATTTTCCGCATTTAGCTTCTTAAGTTCCTATTTTATTTCCATGAATATTAAGTTATTGAATCTTGTTTTATGCTCCAACGAATATTTCTTCAGGATTAATTTCTAACCTGGGTTCTCCTATCGAAGTAGAAAGTGGTTGTTCACGCTTCAAATTTAGGACATGCATTGAGTGATTGACATTTCCTTCAATTTCTAAACTCCTTATCATGAATATAGTGTTTGTGTGAGCCCTATAGTGACTGGGTTGGTTTAAATTGGTCTTTTAGGGAGGTTCCCACAAATTGTTATGCATCGTGCTACTTTTCTGCCAATTATTCGTCATTTCTATTAACTAGTTATTTGACTTAAACTTTGCCTTTGATTTGACCAGGGAAGAATGTGATAGGTTAATAAAGATTATTAAATCGAGAGTCGTAGGTTTTACCACTGCTGAAGATGCAGAGAATACAAGACCAAGTGAGATACCAAACAAAACAGTTGGAAGTGAAAGTGGTTACAATTGCAGGATTAAAAACATACAAATTATCCTTATTTGACTTACGTTGTTAATTGCACTGCAGATGTAGACACGCCTGATTTCTGCGGAACAGCTGTTACGGAGGCAAAAAAATGGTTGAAGGAGAGGAGGTTGGGATCAAGTTCAAAGTCAGATTCGGATCATGGAACCTGCACCTTAAATTCTCTTATGTTCCCACAAGTGAGTGTTCTTCCTCTGGTATTATCTCATGGCTATCATGTGCTTTCTACTTTTTCCCCCATGTCTGGATCCTTATCTTTGGAATAAAATCTTCCCTTATGTCGTAGTACAACCCTTTTCATTCAGATCTTGGTTGAAATAGGCAATTCTAAACTTTCTAATCTCTTGATGAAAGAAAACTACATAGAAGATATATGCTATACCTTCTCCGAAAGTTTATGGTAGAAATTTGGTAGAGATACCAAAGTCTCTTGATATATTTCAATTTAGTACTTTCATTATATCATTATGTTTTATATGCAAGGAAAGGAGGTTGAGTTTTCAATTTGATTCTGTTGGTGCAGGGGGCTGAAGACGAAGGTGGTTCACCAGTGGATGTAGCCAAGCTGTATATGCGGGCACGTCCTCCATGGGCATCTCCTTCTATTAAGCATGGAGAACTGAGATCTCCATCATCAACAGGGATGCAACTTTTCAATGAAGAAACCCCATATTCAATTGGTGGCAATTCTGTGTCTACATTGAAGGTACCATTTGGAATTTTTGTAGTCATATCTTTTTCATTTTTGAGTTTGTGACAAGTAGGACTTGGACTGTAGACTCAAACTGCTAATGGGAGGTTATTTACTCCTTCGTATGGATGCCAGGTCCTGGGTAATGTTAAATGTGGCAGTTCTTTAAAAGAAAAGATTGAGGCTGGAGATAGATTTTCAAACTGAACAAAGACTAGCAATCCATTTTAGGATTGGATAATGTTTTGATATTTCAATTAGATGATGACTTTTCTTGAATCAGGATTATGCGGGTTAGAGAAATTCTGGTATTTATGGTTCTGTGTAACTATGAACAGCAAGCAAGGGTGAGCTGCAAATTTAATGGAGAAAGTCTAGAATTTTGTAGTAACTAAAAAAAGTCAGGTTTTGTTGTGTATGGCTTGGTTTTCCGGTTTGAATGCCCACCCGTAGTGTATGCTGGGTCAAGTAATTATAGCTTGTATGGTTGTAAAATTCAGGGAAACCCCTGAATAAGGTTGTGATTCAATATTGATGCAAACAAGCTAATCATTAACCCTAAATGGATAAATATTGAGTTGAGTGGATCCACAATGACTCATCCGTGTGTTAGGACAATGTGTTGGGTCCAAAGACAAGGCATTGGCACTCACATCTGGGTACATGTTGAAGCTTGAAAGGAAGTTTTTTCTCATATAACTGCAGAATGACCATTTATTAACAGTTAATGCAGACTAACAAATAACACATTGGAGGTTGATGTTGAACCACATATGTTTCTTTCTTCTTTTAGTAACTGTGGGAAGTTGTTGACGCATTCTTTCTGTTTTCTTTGTTTTAAGTGTGAAACATAAATGAGGAAATATCTTTTGGATTGGTAGAGAGAAATGTAGAGGTATTCTCTTTATTGATATTCTGATTGTGCATTCTGAAATTTCAATGCAGCTGAAAAGGGACTCCCGTGCCACTGGGTCCTGGAATATCCAGGATGAAATACGAAGAGTGCGATCGAAGGCAACAGAAGAATTGCTGAGGTCCCTACCTTCAACAAGAATTGATTGGTCTGCATCTACTTTAGGAAATAGAAGTACCTCGGGTTATTTGGTGGATGGAAAACAAGAAGTTGAAATGGGAGATAAAATTCACAATTCTAAGAATTCCATAGGTGCAAACATGAACTTGTCCTCTGGAGTAACTACGTCCTATGGCTCCAATGGTATGTTTTCTTTACTGGGTTGAACTAAGTCTGTTAGTTTAGTCCAATACTCTATTGTCATCAGTTTATGAATATATTGCATATATTTATATTGTATCAGAGCTGTTATTAGCCTTCCAAAATAGTCATCCTGCTCTCCTCCCTTAGTTTTTTATCTCATTTTATTGATAGTACTCCCCTACTGAAATGATATTAACACTCCCCTTTAATTTTTAGAAAATAGGAAAACTAAAATATAGGAAATCTATGACATGGAACCTTATTTTCTGCTCTCTCAGTTTCGGAGAAGACACAGTACGAGTTGCAGAAAGAAGCTTTGCCACTTCCGGCTATTATCAGTTCCGAACAAAATCAGGTTCCCAAGAATTTGAGTATAGCCTATTATACATACTTTTTCTTTCCATCTTTCAAAATGAGTTTTGATGAAGACTCTGAGCTACCAGATTCTTGTTATAACCTCTTATTTTCTTTTTATGAAGGATTCAGATGTCGCTGCAATTGATGGAAAAGGAGGTGCTTGTAATTTCCACTTTTATCTTTTGTTGACGGTGATTCAGATGGATTATTTGTTTCTGCTGCACAGATGTGCCCACAAGCACACACATACACACATTCATATCAATACTATATATTCTAGTTGATTTTCTAATGACAAAGTTTGTCCATCTAATAGGTTCTCAGAATGCCTTAGAAGGGGTGTTAACCACTGGACAGCGACTTAAGGCATCTGAAGATATGAAGACTGCTCCCAGGTTATCCCTTTCCCACAATGGTAGCTTAATTAGTCAACCAAAACTTCCGTTAACTAATTCCTGTAGCATTTTTACAAATCATTCAACGCATACACAAAATGGTCATTAGAATACAGGTGTCCTCTAATTACAAGTTTATGTATGAATGTCAGTTTGTAGCTTACTTAACGATGTTGGTTATGCATGTCCATTTGCAGTTTACTTAAAGGTGTCATATCTGTCTCTGATCTCAATATGATAAGGCATGGCAAACTTGTCTGGTAACATCAAACTCATTGTTTTGCTTTTGTGTTTAAGGAATGGTTCTAAATAAAACTTTAAAGTGGGAAAGAAATAGTTGAGAATCCATTTTCTAGCATCTGTGCTGCACTGGTTTGGATTGTGATTTTGATCTTTCCCTAAGCCCCTCTTTTTTTCTTTTGCCCCTTGATTAGGTCCGTAATTGTTTTGGCTTATAACATCTATTTCCCCTTGTATGTCACAGTGATACTGTTGCTGGTGATTTTGGCGGGCAGAAGAACTCTAATTGGACTGAACAGCGAAACACAGACATAGGAGGAACCTCAGAAGGTAAATTCCCTTTTACCCTTCTGCTGCATGATTTATACTCGAGCACATTTTTGTGGCAGAAGAGTTAGATTTACTGACTAACCTCGATTTACTTATCAGTTGGAGATTCAAAATTACATGACATAACCTGTTCAACAACTGGAGAAGTGACTGGATCAAGAAGTGCTTATACCACAAATGGTTTCCCTTCTTCGGTAGCTAGGTAAGCGGTTGTTGATGCCATTGCTTTAGTGCTGCATCATCTACATAAATTTTTTAGTGAACTGGTTTCCTGTGTTTCAGTTTGTCCGCACCAGACTTGGGTATAGAAGAAAACCCTATACTTAATGGGGAAACTAATCCAGTCACCTCAAGCCATGAGAAGGTAGCTGTAGATCTCACTGTGGAGGAAGAAGCCCATGAGTTTTTCAACAATGCTACTGTCGAGGTCGCCAATAAAAATGAAAATGATGTTGATGGAACAAAGGAAAATGACGGCGTGCCTTTGAGTGAAGCTAGTATTGAGGTACCCGAATCGATTGAAAATTATATGGATGTCACAAAGGACAACGATTTTGTTACCACTGGCTCCCAAAACAGCTCTAGTATGGCCGATGAATATTTTTCACAGGAGCTGACCCAGCCGAATTCAAAAAGCACCCCCGTCGTTGAGAAGCAGAAGGGAAAGAGACTCAGCAGATACAACAGGAGAGGCAGGTCACGGGGCAAATGACACTGAATGAATTGTGGCTTTTGTACCTTACTGTATAATTTATTGTATTCTAGCCTTTGTAATTTGCCAATTTTTTTTATTTATGTTAACAAGGTAGGAACTACTGTTGGGAATTTTTTTTTTTGGGATTTTAGTCTACGTTTAGCTAGACTTGAAAGGAAATTGTAGAGAATTTTCCAAATTGATTGGAATTGTGAAAACCATCTGTTTGAGCATGCCCGATATGTTGACATTAAGTCCCATGCAAAGCACTCTTATAATTTTTGCCAAACATCGTTCTTGTAAGACAAGTGCTTTTAGCAGTTCCGAAAGTACTCCTAAACAAGTTTTAATTATTAAAAAAATAAAATGATGAAATATATGATAACATATTTTCTTTTGCTCTACAAAGATAAAACAAAAATGTAAGGGGCTTATTAGCTCAAGTGGTTAAAAGCATTTACCATTTACTCTTGCACTTGAAGTCCTAAGTTTGATTCATTCTTCCTTCAAATATCGCTTGTATAAAATAAAAAAATAAAAAAAATTATATTTTGCTCTTTTGACATGCTAATGGATAATAGCTACAGCCCATTGGGCTTTATCTTCTCCGATAGATCCCAAAACCCAGCCCAGTGGCAATTTATTATTTTTATTTCCTTAGTGGAAATCGATTTCACTCGATTACGCAGAGTCGGTCACACTGGTACATTGCATCAAAGAGAACGAATAGTGTCTTAGAGTCAATTTCACAAACACCATGGACGCGCAAATAGCCCAGCAGACATGGGAGCTAGAGAACAACATAATCCCCATGGACACGCCTCCGAGCGTGGCGAAGTCGAAGGCGGACCCGTCGGCCGACGCCATATTCTACTACGACGAGGCGGCGCAGGCCAAGTTCCAGCAAGAGAAGCCCTGGACCAACGACCCCCACTACTTCAAGCGCGTCAAGATCTCCGCCCTCGCGCTCTTGAAGATGGTCGTACACGCCCGTTCCGGTGGGACCATCGAGGTCATGGGCCTCATGCAGGGCAAGACGGACGGGGACGCCATTATCGTCATGGACGCTTTTGCTTTGCCTGTTGAAGGGACTGAGACTAGGGTTAATGCTCAGGCCGATGCCTATGAGTACATGGTGGACTATTCCCAGACCAACAAGCAGGTCTCTGCTTCTTTTCATATTTTCTTCGTTCTTGTAATTTGTTGTTATAATTATTAATGGTTTGGGGATGAATTTGAGGCCTTTGAGAAACCCTAATTTGCTGTTGCGGTTGGGTTATTGCGTCATGGAATTGCTGCATTGGCGAAAATTGTTCAATATGATGTAAAAGACCTTAATGCCACTCTTAAAAATCCCTAATGTCTGTTTCTCTTTTGGCCATTTTCTTGGGGTGGCTGTATAGAGACACTGTTTGGTTTATGAGTAATAGGAAAGAGCTGGCTTGTGAACAAACTATTGCATTGAATACAGTGTCTATCTAACCCTCTTTTGTACATAGTTGCTAGGATTCTAGTGGGGCAAAATGTGATAAGTATAATTTCTCAAAGTCTTTGTTGTATTTTTGTAGGGTAGAATTCTTCTATTAGAGTCCCATGTATTAATTCTGTTTTTTTCAAGGTTAATCCTCTTACAGAGTATGTTATGGTATAGGCAGGGCGGTTGGAGAATGTGGTTGGGTGGTACCATTCTCATCCTGGTTATGGATGCTGGCTTTCGGGTATTGATGTTTCCACACAGATGCTAAACCAGCAATTTCAGGAGCCCTTTTTGGCTGTTGTTATTGATCCAACTCGGACAGTGTCAGCTGGAAAGGTTGACATCGGTGCATTCAGGACATACCCAGAAGGATATAAGCCTCCAGATGACCCTGTGTCCGAGTATCAGACCATTCCTCTGAACAAAATTGAGGACTTTGGTGTGCACTGTAAACAGGTTATTATGTTTTTATCCTATGGTTCTTTTGTGAAACTTTAGTTTGTTAGTCTCTGAAACTCATTTGTATTTGTTTATGCAGTATTATTCTCTGGATATCACTTATTTCAAGTCTTCTCTTGACTGCCACCTCTTGGATCTTCTTTGGAACAAGTATTGGGTGAATACTCTTTCTTCCTCACCTTTATTGGGCAATGGAGATTATGTTGCTGGACAAATTTCTGATCTAGGTACTTTCTTACCTGTTGCATATTGCCTATTCAAGTATTTCCATCCGTCATCCTCGTATTATATGGATATATTATTTTACTGAATATTAAGTTGTCTCCCTTGTATCATGTCAGCTGAAAAACTGGAGCAAGCAGAAAATCATTTGTCTCATTCTCGCTTTGGGCCATTAATAACTCCCCCACAAAGAAAGAAGGAGGTAAATGTCACTCCCCCCTACTCTCTCTCTCTCTCTCTCTCTCGTTTGATTTAGAAGAAGAGCTGTCAATAAAATGGTTTGTGATTCATATATTTAGGAACTGCTAAGAGGGAACTGTTACCCATATAGAGGTAGAGAAGGTTAGGGCTGACAAATCGTATGGATAAAACACACCTTTAAAATTTCATCATTCTATGTGGCTATGCTTGTAGATGTCCATTGAAGTGTGAACATGGTGTCATTCAGTTCTGTTCTTTTCTCTCTTTCATGAAAACTGATAAATATGTGGATATATCAAGAAGAAAACAGAAAGATAAAAGACGCAATTATTTTCCCACCCTGAGAATCACTTGCATTTATGTTTGGTTTCCACTCGTTAAAGGAAAAAAAAATTGTTTTCCTACAGATTCAACTATTTAGCAGTATTGTGCAAATATCTTTTCTTCTCCTGTCCTTTTAGGTGGGTCCCACTTGGTCCCGTAGACAGGCCATTTAGATCCAGGTGACCTTGGAAATGCATACCTGGTGATTTCATTTCTATGTAGGACAGAGTTGGGATTAAGAGGAAGATGTTACTATATTATAATTTGTTTTGGTATCTTATTATTGTTTAACATTTCATGTTGCTGGTTACCTCTTTTGCTGGTAATTTATTTGAGTCTATAATTTCAATGGCTTCATGAATTGCAGGAAGAATCACAACTTGCCAAAATTACTCGTGACAGTGCAAAGATAACTGTCGAGCAGGTGCACGGTCTGATGTCACAGGTAGCCCTGGCTTTGCCGATCTTCATATACCCTATGTGTGCTCTGAGCAGAAGGTTTTTGCAACAACAATTAGTTTTCTTGTCCGTTATTAACAAAGTTGCTCTTATCTGTTTTTGCGTAGGTTATCAAGGACATTCTTTTCAATTCTGTACGTCAATCCAACAAATCTCTCACACAGCCATCTCTCACGGAACCATCTGACCCCGAACCGATGGTTGAAAGTTGATTTGGACATTCTGGCTGGCGGAACAACCGATTTATGATGTTTTACTGCCTGAAGGAAGATGGAGTCCGGGTTACAGTTTATGATCCTGATATTTGAATCCATTGTTGCTGAAATTCTGTTGCTTCCTACACTTTTGTAAATCCTCGAGGTGTTGACGCTTAATTTTTTTGGAATTCCCATTTTGCTAATTCTAGTATCTATATTTTGTATTTGGTGGATTTCGACAAAATTAATCATCATATTGGAGTTGGGCTTTCGGAACTTTTAGCAGGGCTTTTAGAATTGGGTTGGGCAACAAGTCAACAACGAACAAATTGTCTTGCAATTCAAAATCTTTATATAGCCGGGTTTTTTCCTTTTTTATCCTTTTTGGTCTGACTTTATACAGCCAATTTATATAGACGTTCTCATTTTTATTCTGGTTTCCCCACGGTTTCAAACAAGAAGTACCAAGCGAAGTCTTGATAACATGGTCATCAACAAAAGAGTAAAAATTATTTATTGGGTTTGAATATGCATTTTTCCAGGATCATAGGCGGCACAAGCCAAGAAGATATCTTCAAACATCTAAGCATGCATAATGAGCTCCTCCTCTCATACAAATTTTGACATGAGATGGTCAAGTGGGTCACTTTTCGTTTTGGTTCATTGCTAATTGAGCTGGAAATTTTAACAGATGGAGAGCACCATAACATCATCATAGGTTTTGAAGAGAAATTGAAAAAAGGACAGAGAAATAGGCCTAAAATTATAGATGGGCGGAGAAGAAAATGGATGGTTGGCAAGATAGTGAAGCAAAATTGGATGACATAACTCATCATATATATATATATATGAAGGATAGATATGAAGGCAAAAGGCTATAAGTAGCCAATGAGGCAGGAGCAAAAAAATGAATGGACTCTATCTTGAGCAAAATAAGAGACACTTCATTTTATGGAGCAATTAGTGCCTTTCACATGCAAAGAAACAGAACCCTCGTGGGTCTTTTTCCTTTGTTGTAGGTTTCTACTTATGCTAGATTACAATTTTTTATGCTGATTCTGCTTCAAAATTGGGACCTCAACCTAAAAGGACTAATGCCCATGCCCATCTTTTTCACCCCCACTTTCCCACTAGAGAGAAAAAGCCTAAACAAATCCTCCACTTTTTATCTTTAGTGGGTTTTTTTGTGGACTCTCCAAGCAAAAATCATGGCTCTCATGACTTTCCCCCAACTCTCTCTCTCTCTCTCTCTCCACCATTTTGTTAGGATTAGATTCTTACAAGATAACAAAAAGGTTGGTTCACAGGCAATGGTCATCTTCAATGTAGCCAGCCTTGTTTTGCATACAACTTTCTTTGAGCTTGTGACAACTTCACATGCCAAGAACCCTCCACCACTAGGTTTAGGTGCCCTTGTGTTTAATTTTGTAACCTACTATCTGGAAACTTATTGGAGAACAATTTCATGAGCTTAGCCTTTTCTTTTCCAAATAGAACAAAATGCTTTACATGTGCACTCTCTTCCCACCTCCTATTGTGCCTACCTATAATCAATCAGTTACAAGGACAACTTTAGTTTGTGTCTCATATTGATCCATGTGACCCATCATGCATACCCAACTTCATTTTTATCTTCTTCAATGTGTTGTCATACTTTGGGTGGCCTTCTCATGGTGTAAAATATTTCTATACAACACATATAAGTGCATATGGGTAAGGAGATGCTTTGTGCCCAAATAATTCATTTATGTTTTCTTTGCTTCTTTTGTTTGAGCATAATCTAAAATATGAAATGGGTGAATCATGTAATCTTTATGAAAATGAAATCTAACTAGTTTCAACATCTCTATGCACTTTATTAGGAGCACACTTTTAATATTTGGAAACTATATAAAATTTAATTAATTTATATGTAAAATTCTCAATGAGTCCTATTACAAAGTCAAATTCAGGATATGAGGACCCCAAATTGGATTTGGCTACATCACAATCAATACATGTCCTAAGGAGAGGGCCACTGTGGATCTAGGTCTTCATTGGATTTCGAACACAAGTTTCCAACTAGGACAGCCACACAATAAAATTTTAAAAATATTTTAATTAATAAGTTCAAAAAATTATGTCCCGAAATTCAAATTTGTGTGTATTTCTATGGAGGTTCTAACGATTTGGTCTGGTGCTACTTGATCATAATTTTATTAGATGAAAAATGAGATTGAGTTCAAATTTTATAATCGACACTATTGATAAAATAATAGCATGTAAGAACTTTCTGAGAAAGGTAAAACCACGAACCAAGAAATAATTTTGAAAAGTGAAGGTAGGAAGTTGGAGAGGAGGTCAGAAGAATACTCATAAAATGCTCAACCCACTTAGCAAGTGGGTTGTCTAATCCCCATCACCTTCACAGAATAGTTAAATGTGGGGACTTCCATTATTTCTGCCGTACAACACCAAGAACATTGCTCATTTCTTGGTAAAACACTTTGCAATTTAGGGATCGTAGTACTTAAAATTATTGATGTCAAAGACTCTCTCTCTCTTTTGTTTTTATTATAAAAAAATAAAAAAAATAAAAAGAGACTCTCTCTCTCTCTCTCTCTCTCTCTCTCTCTCTCTCTCTCAAAATTTGGACAGCCTATACTATTCTTAAGAATCTTCTTCCTAGCTAGTGACGTGCAAAAAAGCATTGGTGCCAATAAAATTGGAGGTCATAGGCCTTCATCTTTAGCAACAGCAACAATTATTCTCATGGCATCTTTGCTCTCTACCTTTCTTTCTCTCATCGTTGTCTGTACTTTGATTTCTATGTTAATAATAACTCCTCCTCATTGGTCCTAAATGTCTTCATTTCAACTTTGAAGGAACCTAAATGAGGGAGGTAGGCCCTATGGAACCAAAACCTTGGGCCAATTTTTTCCCTAAACATTTTTGCATAATGTTCTTGAATAAACCTATATAACAGGGTGGTGGGTGAAAAAGATGCTATTTTGTTGTTATACAAGCGATTGGGGAGGGGTTTACAGCAATATTCATTGGGTGTCGGAGATTTCAAACATTTGTCCACATAAATGAAAGTGAAAGAGCTTAACCAACTGAGATATACCCAACTAGCGCAATTAGATGATGTTTAAACTGGATCATCTTGCATAAAATACCATTCAGTAAAGCTATATGCATGAATATAATACAGGTGGGTCTAGCTTTCATATTGTAAAATAAGAAATTTTCCAATTCAATTGAATTGCAAACTGATTTTTTTTTTCTTTTTCAATTGGAAAGTTCCTTGTATTACGGTCCACATTCTTTTTTACAGTACAGACGTGAAGTACAATGCTCCCTTCTTCTTTTTTGGCATGATGTTCCAAATTTCCAATGACTCATTGAGCCATTAGAAAATAAAACAATATTATTAAGATAAATATATATATATATATATATATATATTTCCTATCATTTGCCCAAATGGACGTAAATTAGGGGAGAAAGACTGCAAATTAGGTACTAACATACAAGGCAGGAGGTGATGAAAGTCATTAGGAGGCTTCTTGTTAATGTCCATCAGACGTTGCTTCTTTCTCATTGTCATAATAAAGTAAGTCCCTCTCAATTAGCTTAGCATCATCATCATCAATTTAACTACTCTACATAAATGAGACTATCCAAATGCAATTTCCTACCTCTTTCGTATGGAATGATAAATTTCTTGGTCTGACAGTCACATTACGTGTTATTTGTCAATTACAGTTTGATACATACATAAATTTTCCTATTTGTGTTTTGAATGAGTTATTTTTGTAAATGTGTTATTCAAATATACTATTTAAGTTCCATATAATATGAGATTATTTAGTCAACTTAAGTATAATTCTATTCAAATTACGTCTCGAATGATCCTAAGAAGCCTAAAAAGAAAAAGTTTAGAGGGTTCTTCTCTATCCATGAGTTATGTGACATGTATATGGGTTGTATTATTTTGACCAAACCTCTTAATATTCTTTGTGCCCCTGAAGTTTGGGTACCACATGAGTTATATCTTCTATTTTCTTTTAGTTTTATCTTTTGAGTACGTTCTTTAAAAAGAAAAGTATTTGTAGTGCTCAATTTCAAATGTTTAATATTCCAATGAAGTTTGATTAGTCTTACAAAAAAGTCGGACTACAAAAGCATCACGCCAAGGAACAGAAGTCTTAATCTCTATTATGATTTATGATTATGTACCTCACTCAATTAACACAAATCATCGATGTTTAGAAAATTTAGTTAGTGATGGTATTACGATCACGCAATGCTTACTCATATAATTAATTTCAACGAAACTTTCATTGACCCGATAAAGAGTTAATTTGTAATATAATACAAACAGTTATCATTTTCAAACTTAAAGATGATCACATTTTCAATGGAACAAGAAAACCCTAGACTTGTGTATAAACTAAAACACAATTAATATAAACAGATATGCTAAACAAACATGAGGTCAAAAAGTTTACCGTGGCAGTTGTAGTTATATGTGCTAGGCGACTCAGACTTTGACGTTTCGCCCGGTATACATTTCCAGATGTGGGTCCCACCTGATTAAGGGTCAATTAGCCCTTGAAATCTCTCCCATGCCACACCACACAAAAACAATTCGACTCAAAAAAAAAAATGCACACCAACTGTTTGAGAAAAAGCCGATAACGGCGGCGGGACGGAGTGATCTTCCAAAAGCCATGTGTATGTATGGCCCTGCCTCGTGCAAGACGGGATACGGCAATTGAATTCAAAGAAGCCCATCTCGTTCACAAGGTCATAGACTCGTTGTGTGGTGGAGGCTTTCCCAGTTACTACTAATTTGACCTTCAAAAATATAAAAATAAAAGAAAGGTCGGTGTGGACTAGAAGAAATATATGCACTTAAAAAAAGGTAAAGTTTCAATTTGAAACTAACCCATGTGGAGTTAATTTACATTTTGTTAAGGAGCATGAGATACGTATTAGCTATCAATTTAATGATATTTTTGCTTTTAATATTTTAAAGAAATTTAAATTTGAATGGAGAGATTTCAAATCATGAATTTAGATGTCATTATAAGGTGAAATTGTTTGTTTAAACCGTCACAATTTATGTATGTCAGAATTTAGACAATAAATTTCGAATGATTCATTCCTTGCATGTAGTGATTCCATATCCATTGAAAAAAAATTGCATTCAATTTGACATGGTTCATGTTTTTTTAGCAAATTTAGCCAGAATATGACTGAATGCAATGAGTTTATATCCCATAAATATATAGGTATACCTATTGAATGTAGCCATACATGCTAATATATAAATGAGTTCAAAAACCAAAAAGAAAAGAAATTATCCCAAATTAGGACAAGTACCCAAATTTCATTTCGTAACACAACATTTCCATATATAATTTCCCATTCAAATTGGATACTATTTAAAAATCAAATTACGTTTCATTATCATATTAAGGGTCAGTTTGGCATTGCTATGCTGTGAAAAGAATTGTTGTCAAATTAGTTGTGAGAGAAAGAAATTTGACGTTTGGTAAACTTTTTATTACAAGTGTTGTTGGTACAATAATTAGTTTCTAAGTGTCTGGTAAATTTTTGAGAAGAAATAAACACAATGGCAGATCCAGGAATTTTTATAGGGGTAGGCTAAATATTTTTTTTTTATAGAGGAGATATATTATAAGACTTTTTTCTCTTTAAACAAAAATGTAAATAAAATTTTATAAATCAAACAAAGCCACAATACAAGTAAATATAACACAAAGAAATACAAAATATAAATAAATACCAAACAATCTCAAAAAAACGTTCTCGTACAAAACTATCCTTATCAACAAATCTTAAAACAATGGTCATTTGCTCTCTATTAGATGCATCTTTTGCTTTATCAACAAGATACAATAAGTTTATTCCCCAAAAATACTAGACATTAAAAATCATATATGCTAATTAATAATTCAAGTTGCAAAAATAAAACATATATCAACAATCTCCAAAAGTTTTCACTCAAACCCTAAATCATAAAAACTTAACAACAACAATTAAAATTGGAATTGAATATATATATATATATATATATTTAAAACTTACCAAGATTGAAGAACCCACTCAAGATAGGTTGATACAATTTTTTAGAGGAGGAGAGCTATTCCCTTTAGGTTCTCAAGGTTCAAATATGGCGTTTTGGGTGGCTATAAGAAATTTTTTTATGTTTGCTCTATGCAAACGTAGCCCAATATCAGTATGATTAGAATAGCTCAAGTTGATAGAGCCTTAGCGTGAGTTATGCTTCTAATCAAATTTATATAGGTTTGGATTGAATTGACATTTATTATTTCCTATATGCTTTAAGAGTGGGCTTATTTTAAATAGAGGACTGAGCTATTATTAATTTATTTAAAAAAGAAAAACAACACATGTGTGAGCTATATTTATTTGATGCAATGGGCTAATATTTATTTGAGTAGGAATAAACCTATAAATAAACATAATATGTCTCTTACCTGAGTCTTGTGGCTTTTCAGGAGTGTGCTTCAATTGTTTCAACAAGAAAAAATAAGAATAGAAGAGATTCAAGAGAAAGAGAACTCTGTGAAAGAGATGGCGTGAAGAAGCAAAGGGATGCGAAGGAGAAAATGCACGAAGAGAGTAAATTGCATGAAATAGATTGGGGTATTTTCTAAAGTTTGTAAATTTCATTAAACTCAGCGCCTCTTTATAACTGATTCCTGCATAATCATAAAGAAAATGAAAGCACCTCATTAGCTGCTTTATCTTATATCTTTCTTTCATAGCAATTTTTAACAATAAATGATTTTCTCATAGTTTACCAAATGGGTTGGGGTTGCCATATTTTTAAAAAATTCACAAATCACTTATCACCCCAAATAAACAATGCCAAACGGGCACTAAGTTAATGAAATTACGGTTTAACCTTAGTACAACTACCACTCAACCCACATAAAATATTGGGCAATAAGATTTTTTTTAAGACAAAAAAATATATCACTTGTCACCTTTTTATTATTATAAGGTCCTGCTATTTAGACCATATTTATTGACCACCTCTCTAATATAGGTGGGTCCCACATACACTGGAAGGGCTATCACTATTAGTGATAGCGATCATCATTTGGCCCTAAGCCCATGAGCCGAAGTAGATAGCCTGAGGCTCAATGAGCCAAAGCATAGCCCAATCTGTTTAGCCCGACTCATTTTTGAATTTGGTATGGCTTGGGCTCAGGATTTGAAACCCTTGGCCCACCCATGGCCCGTCCCATATAGGCCCGCCTAGGCATGACACGGCTCGTCTATGCCTTTTTTTTTTAAAGACTTAATTGATGCACTTCTTAACTTGATTTTAGACTTAATCAAAATAATATAATATGTAGGATAACTTAATAAACTTTTATTTTGTTTACACATGTTATGAATTAAGTTAGTTCTTTCAATGTTGTCTAAAAATTTGTAACAAAAATTTATAAAAGAAATTAAACTACAACCCACATCCAAGTGCACTCCCTAATTGGAATAATGTAATATGTAGCATAGATTAATAAACATATTTTTATATTTTTACACATGTTATGAATTAAGTTAATATTTTTAGGGTGCTGATTTTTTCACTCCCCTTTTGTCCACATATACTCCCTTTTATTTTTAATAAAGTTGATAAAAGAAGAGTAAGAACATGCAATTTCCAACAAAGGGAGTGTAAGTGAACAAAAGATGAGTGAGAAAATTAACCCCCTTAATGTTGTCTAAAAATTACTAATAAAAGATTATAAAAGACTTGTTAAAAGAAGAAAAAAAGGGACAGCCCGTCCCGACCCTTGGGTGGCTGGGTCCGGCCTAATGGGCGGGCTCAAGGCTTGACATTTGAAACCTCTGCTCTACTTGAAAAATTAAAAAAGCTTGTAAAGCCCGTCATGAGTCCAAAAAATTTAGGTCGGCCTGATTCAACTCAATAACAAACCCTAACTAGAGATGTAGTCAGTAAATGTGGTACAAATAGCATTATATATATAGATTGAAAATTAAATTCATTGTTATAAAACTAGAGGGAGAAAATGTAGAGAGAAGTGATATGCTAAAGACAAAGTTTCACCATGTTTATTCCTACCTTAATCTTTGGTAGAACCACCTATTTATAAGCTTACAAGATAGGAGATTGAATACCATCATTTACAATATACCTATAAGTTACAAGCATTAATTACAAATACTTAGTGCATAGGTTACATAAAATTCAACGGTGGAATATTAAGAGGTATGGTGGTCATCCACCAACTCATGCATTTACAACATTCATCCATTTTTATTTGTATTTATTTATTGTTGGGAATTAAATTCATCCATTAGAAAATTCACTTATCACCTTACAACATGCAATATGACGAGGCATTACTTACCTTCATTTTCTAGATGCAATCAATTATTCAGTATCCATATTTGCCTTCATTTTCTACTATAAGTACAAATATTAATAATGGATTGAGACAATAGGACAATGAAGGCAGCAAATTTACGCTACTTGAAACATATTTTAAATATAATAAATACTCTTTTTTTCATGATAAAAATAATAAATAATAAATATAGTCTTTCCTAATTTTTTTGCCACAAAAGGGCATCGGATTCCAATACTCCGAAACGGCTTGGGTTGGAAACCATATACAAATAAATAATTAATCATTTCTTTTTCTTTTCGGGGCCAAAAATTAATAAATTCATTAACATATGTGAACAATATTTATGACACCGGCTGACCGAGGGCATGGAAGCTTCCTACCTCGAGCAACCACAAGCTGACACGTAACCCCCCGTTGAAAAGCGAAAAATTAGAGAGTTAATGACGGTTTACGATGGACATAGATTTCTGTCATGAACTATATTTATGTCACCCACGCGTGCACTTTTGTCGCGTCTTATTTACGCTCCAGTCCGCAGGAAAAGCTTTATGAGGTGGCAGATTTCCAGCCTATTTTACTCAGCTGCTTAATTGTAGCACCAAAATCGTATATATAAAAACCAATATACTATTTATAACGTAGGTATGAAAAAGCAAACACTGAAATAATGTTAAATTAAGGACATCAAATATGTTTACCAAATTAAGTGACACTGTTTGACTGAATTAAATTTGTTATAATACAAGTGATAATTTAAATTATAAAGAGAGATGTTCTTACGTACACTACTAAAATATTATGATAATTCAAGCTTGAAATCACTGCTCTTCTAATCAATATCTTGTTTTTACTGAACTAAATCCCGTTGACGAATCAATTTACTAAATGTTGTAACACTACGAATATGAATAATACATTCATACAATAAGCAAATAATTTAGTAAGAGAATAGTTATTAAACATATATATATATATATATATATAATGGCCTTTATTCTCCAAGTTAAACACATGCACCCTGCTTTTGGGGAGGATAATATAATAGTATAGAAAACGCTACTCTTTCCAATGAGGTTGAACAGGAAAAGAAGAGAACATTTCTGAAAATTTGTCGGTCACTTCCACAATTGTTGCATACGTTACTGAGAAAAAAAATCATTATTTTAAAATGCGTCCAACATTATTGTAAACAGAGTTGCATGATCACAGAAACAAATTTATTTTTGGTAAGCAACAGAAAAAAAAAAAACCTAGTTTCAATCACAAGTGACATAACAAGGTTGCAATTAATACATAGCTAATTTGTCTATTTAAAGTCTTAAATTGATATAATTTGCAGGTAATTGCATGTATTTTAAATTATTTTATTAATATATTTAATAATGGTGTCATTTAAATGAAGAAAAATTAAAACAACTTGGTTTTGTTTTTCCCCAAAGTTAGTAAGGAGGAGGACTTTCTCACACGCACACTATCAAAGTATCATGAGAGTTCGAGCATGAGACTATATGTATGCAAATTAAAGTCCTTTTTTCATTGGGCTAGAGCTCGTTCACAAAACGACTTGATTTATCCAAACTTTATTTGTAGAGCTTATCAAATAAATTTTGAAAATTTAAAAGAAAACAAAAAGTTTGATTGTTGAAGGGATTTGGGTACAATTGTGCAAACCTATATCTACCCTAAAGAAGCTGCACCTTTCATAGTGGAACACTAGAACCGCATAAAGAGGATGATATGGACTCAACCTGTGATCTAAACAGTTGCACTTTATGAGGTTATCGATCCATTTGAAACCAAAAATTTAAAAATTAAAAAAAAAATAAATATATATATATATATATAAAAAAGATCGATTTAGATTTTGTTACACATCATGATTGGTACATTGATTAGACATTAACTGGTGGTTACAAAATGTTTAAGGTTTAGAAACATAATCCCAACATAATCACAAAGCTAAATCGATCTTATATATATATATATATATATATATATATGAAGAAGGAAAAAAAAAAGAAAATTCAAATAACCCTAAAAATAAAAATAAAAATTCCAAAAAAATCAAAAACAAAAGGCAAAGGAAATTAATCAGTCAACTCTATATATAAAGCAGGAAGAAAAATGAAAAAGAAAAAACTCTAGAGGACAAAAGCAAACACGGTCTTTCCTCTCAGTCCGTTACTAAACTCACCAGATTACCGCCTAAAAGCCAACACCTTCACGGGCTCCCTCCGCTACTCGTCCACGCGCCACATTGCGCAAGAGGAGAGAGAGGGCGTGGCAGGTCAAAAACGAGCGTTTTTGGGTCCCAGTAGGCCCCACCCCCTCCCAAAGTCAGGCCCTATATATATCAATCACAACCAGTGTGGACTCTTTAGCTCTCCTTCATTCATTCATATCTCGCTGCCCCGAAAACTCAGACCCGGAATCCGAAACCGGACCCGATTCGGCTTACCTCATCCTCATCCTCATCAGCATCCTAGAGACTTTTCATGGTGGGTAGTCGTTCTTCTCTGACTATGACTCTCTAGGGCTTTTCACACTATAAATACTCGGCACTCCTTCTTTTCGGTTTTCGTTCAAAACCTAATCTCCACTTGTCTCTGCAGCTCTGAGCTCCTCCGAGCTCACCGCTACTCTCAGCCATGGGCGGCGACAAGGCCATCAGCCTCGAGGAGATCAAAAACGAGTCCGTCGATCTGGTATATATTTGTATCCGTACACTCTCTCTTTATTTCTCTGTTTTGCGCTGCTGCATGTGTTTAGCTGCCCAGAAAATGATGGAGTGGAACAAAAGAAAACGTTATGAAAAACTCCGATCTAATTGAAATTGTACAAATTTTTTGTGTTTTTGTGTTATCAATATCGTGAGTTCTTTTCCTTTCTTTTGAGTGATTAGTTCTCACTTTGACGACTTTAATTTTCTCTGATCGACTAATATTTTATTTGCTTTCCTGTTTTACCGGTTTTCCGTACTGTCTTTCTGGCCTAACAAACAGTAGGTATTCATCTATAAAATATATAAAAAATTTCCTAAAATTAAATAATTTCTCTTGTTTTTTTTTTTTCGTACTCTTGTTTTCTTTTTGTTTTTTGTTTAAATCGGCGGCGTGACTTTTAAGTTTTGTTCTAGCCTGTCATTTCGGCGATGATCATAGAGATAGAGAGGACACGAGAAAACCTTTTCCAGGCCACAGTTTTCATCCGAACCGTTAGGGCCATTTGGACTCACCTTTGGTGGGCCCAGGGCCGTATATGAACGGGCCAGATTCCTCTCTCCTATTGCTTTTATTCCAAGCTGTTTTTTTAAGAAATATATTTATTTCTATTTTCCAGAGCCCCATACGGTAACACAATCCAAACGGGGAAACAAAAATCAAAATTTAAAAGGTTACGGTTTTGTTTCTGGAAAATGTTAATAAAAAATATTTGTATGGTCTGCGCTTTACAGAGGAGTGTGGGTAAGGTACGCACCCTAAGGTCACATGGAATCAGCGGCTTGACAACGCACGCTGCTTTATTAGAGAACATGGCTGACAACCGAATATTAAATTACCACTACGCGCCCTTTTAAAGGCGTGTTTGCTACGTACCTTATTTGGCGATTTAGAAATATTTTTAGATTAAGAAAAAAATAATTTTGATTTTGCAATGAATTCATAATTTTTATTTGGAGGGTTGATTGAATAATTCCATTTACGACCTGGGTTGTTGGTTTCTTTGTTATTCTATAGTTGCCAAGTTCTCTGTGGTATTTTTAAGCTTTCTTGTTTTGGGATTTGGGCGTTGCGAGTACCTTGCTTGTACTTCATATATGCTTGGAAATTTATTTATTTATTAATTTTTTTTTTTTGGTGAAGTGTCAAATTGTTTATTCATAGTACTTGTAATAAACTATTTAATTTTATTAATACCCATATGTCATGAAGTCAATAAGTGATACAGTAATGTTTGACTTTTTGTCCTTGCAATATTGTTATTGGACACGACTTGGGTTCTTTCAAGTTTCCCATGAGCAGTGAGCTAAAGCAGTTCCCATCTGTTCACGCATCTATTTCGTGAATCTATTGATTGCTAACCTGTGGAAACCCAGCTGTTGAATTTTCTGTTTACCGAAAAAAAAAATCTTAAATGATCATTAACTGTTCTTTTGCTGGCTAAAAGTAAAATTTTGGTGCAATAGAAAAATTCTTGCAATAAGTTGTTTTCTGTATGCCATAATTGACTGCGGGTAGCACCAAACTTAACTATGAACAATGCAATTGAAATGTCATGCGCGCCGGGTTGGCTCTAAACAATGTGCAACAGCGTGTGCTGGTGGTGTTTATAATCAATTTAGATTAATTGTGAAGTGGAAAGGCTTTTATTATATGGAATCATTTCCAAATTTTGATAAAAAGAAAAAAAAGTAAACATTCTCTTGAGTTTCATAGTACAGAAAACGGTTGGTTGCATGTATTATCCATCCCCAATAGAGTAAATTGCTCATTGATGTATAATTTCTTCTTCTTCACAGGAACGGATTCCAATAGAGGAAGTCTTTGAGCAGCTAAAATGTACAAGAGAAGGTCTAACCGGAGACGAAGGAGCCAACCGGCTTCAAGTGTTTGGACCAAACAAATTAGAAGAGAAAAAGGTTTGTTTACAATTTCTATTATATGGAAAATCTTTTCCTCCTCCTCATATATATGTCTTTCGGTGTAACATATAACGATTTGATCTTTTGTAAACAGGAGAGCAAACTACTCAAGTTCTTGGGATTTATGTGGAATCCTTTATCCTGGGTCATGGAAGCTGCTGCTGTGATGGCTATAGCCTTGGCAAATGGTGGTGGAAGGCCTCCTGATTGGCAGGACTTTGTTGGAATAGTTGTCCTGCTGGTCATTAACTCTACTATAAGTTTCATTGAAGAAAACAATGCTGGAAATGCGGCTGCAGCCCTTATGGCTGGTCTTGCTCCCAAAACTAAGGTGAAGAAAAAATGTTGAACAATCCTAAATACTTATATTGGTCCTGCAAATATTTTATTGAATGTTTTCCTTACTTTTTATGGTGACCTGATGTAGGTTCTTAGAGATGGTCGATGGACTGAGCAAGAAGCTTCAATTTTGGTCCCTGGAGACATAATCAGTATTAAATTGGGAGATATAGTTCCTGCTGATGCCCGCCTTCTCGAGGGTGATCCTTTAAAAATTGATCAATCTGCGCTTACGGGCGAGTCCCTTCCTGTTACTAAGAATCCCTCAGAAGAAGTGTTTTCTGGCTCAACATGTAAGCAGGGTGAAATTGAAGCAGTTGTGATTGCCACTGGTGTGCACACCTTCTTTGGTAAAGCTGCACATCTGGTGGACAGCACCAATCAAGTTGGGCACTTTCAGAAAGTTCTCACTGCGATTGGGAACTTCTGCATTTGTTCAATTGCTGTGGGGATACTAATTGAGCTTATAGTTATGTACCCAATACAGAAGCGCAAGTACAGGGATGGAATTGACAATTTGCTGGTTCTCTTGATTGGAGGAATCCCAATTGCCATGCCAACTGTTTTATCTGTCACCATGGCTATTGGCTCCCACAGGCTTTCTCAGCAAGGTGCTATTACCAAAAGAATGACTGCCATTGAGGAAATGGCTGGCATGGATGTCCTCTGCAGTGACAAGACTGGGACTCTGACCCTGAACAAGCTGTCAGTTGACAGAAATCTGATTGAAGTGTTTGCCAAGGGTGTGGAGAAAGAGCATGTTATGCTTCTTGCGGCAAGAGCTTCTAGGACTGAAAATCAGGATGCTATTGATGCTGCAATTGTAGGAATGCTTGCTGATCCGAAGGAGGTAATTTGTCTCACATTTGTCTTTTACCCTTTCACCCTTTTAGGTCCAAGCCTTTATAATGAGACTTTTCTATGTCATATATCAATTTGGGCAGGCACGAGCTGGTATCAGAGAAGTCCATTTCCTTCCATTCAACCCTGTAGACAAGAGGACTGCTCTGACCTACATCGATTCTGATGGAAATTGGCATAGAGCTAGCAAAGGTGCCCCTGAGCAGGTAACAGTGTCTTAACTCAATTTTAGGTATTGAACAAGAAGTATCTCTCCCACTGCATAAAATATTCAGATGTTTCTATCCTTTGTGACAGATATTAGCCCTGTGCAACTGCAAGGAAGATTTCAAGAAAAGGGTTCATGCAGTGATTGATAAGTTTGCTGAACGTGGACTTCGTTCTCTAGCCGTTGCAAGACAGGTTTGCAAAATGAACCTTTATTCTGTGCTTGGTCCTTTGTCAACCGAACTCCCTGGTCTCATATCTGTTTTCGGTTTGTCTTCAGCAAGTACCAGAGAAAACAAAGGAGAGTCCAGGGACACCATGGCAGTTTGTTGGTTTGTTGCCTTTATTTGATCCTCCCAGGCATGACAGTGCAGAAACAATTCGCAGAGCTCTCAATCTCGGTGTGAATGTGAAGATGATTACTGGTGGGTTGCATTTCCCCTTAATCTTTGTAAAATACCATGACTACATGTAGTCCATCCCCCTTTTTCTCCCGTATCGGAACTTTTGATGTTTTGTACATTCTGTAAAATTCGTGCCTCCATCGTGTAGGGGATCAGCTTGCCATTGGCAAGGAAACTGGAAGGAGACTTGGGATGGGAACAAACATGTACCCATCTTCCGCATTGCTTGGCCAAGATAAGGATGCATCCATTGCTTCCCTCCCTGTGGATGAATTGATTGAGAAGGCTGATGGGTTTGCTGGAGTATTTCCAGGTGGGTTCTTGGAACTTCTCTTTTCTTTCTCTAACACACACTCTATTTTAAAGAGAAGTTATACTCCTGAACTTTCTTGGTAGTAGGTGGCATTGAAAAAGCATTTGTAATTGGTTAAAATTCAGCCTACACTCGTGACTGTTCACAGTGTTTGCCGTTCACTATGTTTTTAAGTTTTGTCTTGGAAAATTGAAAATGAGTTACCATGTCATTTTTTTTGCCTTCTTTCACAATGTGCCACTTTTTTATTATTTTTTATAATTCAATTGATAAGTAAATTTTTGCAGTTTATTTCTGTTTTTAACTGGATATTGACTCTTGTTGTAACACCTCTTTTTGACATAATAGAACACAAATATGAAATTGTAAAGAGGCTACAGGAGAGGAAGCACATCTGTGGAATGACAGGAGATGGTGTCAATGATGCTCCTGCTTTGAAAAAAGCAGACATCGGTATTGCTGTAGCTGACGCTACTGATGCTGCTAGAGGTGCTTCGGATATTGTTCTCACGGAACCAGGTTTAAGTGTGATCATAAGTGCAGTACTGACAAGCAGGGCCATATTCCAGAGGATGAAGAACTATACTGTTAGTTACAATTATGTTCTTTATGTTCTTTCATGTTGGCTGTCTATAGGTGTTTAAATGTTTCCAGGCCACCCTACTTAATTTGTTCCATTTTGCAGATCTATGCTGTTTCTATTACCATACGTATAGTGGTAAGTGAAGCAGTGATCAGTTTTGAGATGCTGGTGGTGCTTTTCCTATTTTAGGTCTTATGTATTTATTCTCATTATGCTAAACTTTGTGCAGTTTGGATTTATGTTCATTGCATTGATATGGAAGTTTGACTTTGCACCCTTCATGGTATTGATCATTGCCATCCTAAATGATGGTAAGATTATACACATCTGTGTGAACGATTTATAGTTGTACATTAAGAGTGATAAATGAGTCTGAGTTTGCGCTTACAATTCTGCTAGGAACAATCATGACAATATCCAAGGACCGAGTGAAGCCATCTCCTCAGCCAGACAGCTGGAAACTGAAAGAAATTTTTGCTACTGGCATTGTTCTTGGAGGTTACATGGCGCTAATGACAGTTGTCTTCTTCTGGCTTATGAAAGATACCAAATTCTTCTCGGTAGGAATATAATTCTTGTATCTTCCATTAATATATAAGCTATGAAGCTCACATTTGTTAGGTAAGTATCTTCAAACTGATTTTATTTACCCTTTTTTTTTCCATAATGCAGAACACATTTAATGTAAGACATTTGGGCGATAGACCTGAACAAATGATGGCAGCATTGTACTTACAAGTGAGTATTGTTAGCCAAGCCCTTATTTTTGTCACAAGGTCTCGTAGCTGGTCTTTTGTTGAACGTCCTGGACTTCTCTTACTCGGAGCTTTCATGGTTGCTCAACTGGTAAGCATTTTGCCTACTGATACTTCTTTAGAATTATACATACCAAGTACTTTACTGGATGTTTCTGTCTTGTATGCTTCTGTGGTTGTACTCTTCTGCATGCATTTTTATGCAAGGCTTCAAATGGGATAATATTAAGCTTTTAGAATTCTTAGGAATTTCCAATAATGTCAATGGGATTAATCTAGAAATATGTGTCTAGTGTGTAGTGTGTTTGGTCAAGTAAAAACAATATGGTGTTGGGATTCTTGTCTCTTATGACTCACTCTCTCTATTTACGAACCTGTACTCAGTTATAAAAGCAGAGGAATGTATTTATTTTTCATGTTTTCACTTTCTAAATGGTTGCTCATTCTGCAAAATGACAGGTAGCAACTCTCATAGCAGTCTATGCCAACTGGGCTTTCGCACGGATAGAGGGATGTGGCTGGGGCTGGGCTGGTGTAATCTGGTTATTCAGCGTGGTGACATATTTCCCTCTTGACTTACTTAAATTCGCAATCCGCTACATTCTAAGTGGGAAAGCTTGGGATAACCTTTTGGAGAACAAGGTATGCTGCTGAATGATAATTCTTTGAAATAAGTGGCACAGTCAATTAGTAAGTTAGATTGATTCTGCATTTTCATAATTGACCTCATTCTGTGTTTTTCCATAACAGACTGCTTTTACTACAAAAAAAGACTATGGGAAAGAGGAGAGAGAAGCTCAGTGGGCTGCTGCTCAGAGGACCCTACATGGCCTTCAACCACCAGAAACCAACAACCTTTTCAGTGAGAAGAACAGTTACAGGGAGCTTTCAGAGATCGCAGAACAAGCCAAGCGGAGGGCTGAGGTTGCAAGGTAAGCACCATGTGTAATCAATTCTTTCCGGGAAAATGCAGCTATGCGACTGACTTAAACACGGAGATAGTTTCATGATTGCCGGTTATGCATATGCACTTTGTAATGCAGAAGTTATTATTTGAGATTCTAAGACAATTCGTTACCTGTTGTCGTTGCAGGCTGCGGGAGTTGCACACACTGAAGGGTCATGTTGAGTCAGTTGTGAAGCTCAAAGGACTCGACATCGACACAATTCAACAACATTATACAGTTTGAGGGAGGGCTTTCTTAAAGGGGAACAGAAGGCTTAAGCTTCTACCTTGAATGAGAAGCGAAAAATGAATGATGACGATGATGATGATGATGAAGCTCTTTAGTAATAACCTTGTGTCTTTAGATTAGGGTAATACTCCTCTTGCTAGAAAAGAAGTTTCAACTAGTTTACTTTTGATGCCAATTTGGCAGGGGATGTCTCTTTTGTAGCCAAAATAACTTAAATTACAGTTTTACTATTTGAGTTTTTACTCAATATCGTCCGTCATGTGATTGGCGCTATGTCTTTTGCGTTATTTTACTGTACATAGTAGGAGCCCCTACAAAGAAGTAATAAGGATCCGTTATTATTATGAACACCTGAAAGGCATTTCCTTTGATGGTTGATAATGAAATTTCTAAATTCTTGTTGGAAATAGAAATTTGAGTGGATGTTTTTTTAATTAAAATCAACATTGAAAACGAGAGATCTCATTTCTTGTAAACGGCTTTGCTAGAGTTTATGGTGTTTTTAATCGGGTTCCTTTTATTTATTAAATTTCCACTGGAAAATTTGGTTGTTCTTTTCAGGCTCGCTTCTATCGTTATTTCTTCGTGGAATCTGTGTATTTGCAAAGGCATATTTTCACGTTCTCAATGTTTTCTTATCGAATTTCTAACAAAATAGTATACTTGGTCTTACATTATAATGGAAAACAAACACACACTACTCTGGAGATCGCTCGACAAAATTTGACACGAAAACTTGAAAGAGTTTTTGGGTTTCTTCTTACTTGAATTTTTAATACAATACGAGCTCCATACGAAGCAATCCCAAACTGACCCACTTACTTAGACAACCTATGTCAGAAGGTGGCAGGTTGGACATCACAATCATTCTCACCTAATTGCTTTTCTCCCATATCGTGAAACAATGGCATGGGACAGAGCCAAGAATGATGATGATGGGACAGTGCCAAGAATGATGATGATGGGACAGTGCCAAGAATGATGATGGTCAAAATAAGCAAATATTACATATGAAATTCATTAGAAAAACTTAGCTAATTAGTCTTTTTACAAGCAAAGCTATAATGCATGCTACATAATCTTAGTTCACAGCAGCACAATCATGCCTAATTTCACCCTGCTTTCCATTCTTAACTCCAAATCTTCCAAGCTTTGTCATGGCAGCCACAAAAGCCCGTTCGAAAGCGGCGGCGTCTGCTGCAAACAAGTTGACAATTTTTCTTGATCTGGCGTCAGTGAACAAAGACTGATCAGAAGTAAACAACCCTTTTCCTTGCTGCAGGTTCTTGTAGTAGACATTGTCGAACTTTTGGGGTGTGGTTGGGTCCATGTCAACAGCAATTCTGGGGTCTACATTTGCTGGACACTCTTGTTTGAGATGCCTTGCATATGCCAAGTTCATCGTTGGATCAATTCTGTTCTGGCTTTTGAAACTGTATATCCGGTGAGTGAATTTGTTGCAGTGCGCGAATCCAATTGTATGTGCACCTACAACAAAGAAAATGAAAAAACAACAACAAAGATTGGATCAAAAATAGGTTCTGCATAACTTTGTTTGTTTTTGTTCTGTTTAAGATTTTTGGTTCTTCAAATACCTGAGAGTGCAATGAGATCGGTTAGAGAGAGACCGTGGGAGGCGAACATCGAATTCAGCTGGTCTAACCTAAAATCAGGATGAGGAAGATGTTGTCTCACACTGGCTTTTGTAGAAGTCCTCCCATCAAGTCTTCCCAATTCAACTCTGTAATATGGTCCCCCAGTCTGCACCAAGACCAAGAGAATGCGTTAAAAGCATGCACATTATTTGACTTAATATGGAATGTACAAAGAAAATTCCTCTTTCTTTTTTTTAGATTTTTCTAGCAGTGAAAAGGGATAAAGTGCTTTTGCACCCCACATTGAGGTGAAAATGGATTCTGCACTGTACAGCACTTCATGTGAATGCACAGTGCATAAACCCTTGATCACATTGGATCCTTCTATTTCTTGCACGAGATTTGCTGAAACAAGAATTTTCTTAGTAAAAAGTGCAGTTACCATAATCCCTTAACCTAAAAGAGACAAAAGAAATAATGGTGCTTCCTTGCTTTGTTTACCAGTCTTACGACATCCCTTGTGGCCAAGGCCAGAATGTCAGCACAAGAAACCTTGTTCCTGCACTGGGGCACTCTATCAACAGCAGCCTTGGCTTTGATCACGGTATCAAACCCGTCTCCAGCGAGCGAAAGGTTATCGGAGTTGTCCTTCTCTGCTGAATTGTTCCGAAAAGCTAGCATTATTGAAGCATCACATCCCTATATAGCCAAAAATCTCACACTCATTGTTGCAGTTGCATGTATAAATATATAAATTTGTATAAGTATACGCAAAAATGTAAAGTTTGTGTTAGGAGAAAAACCCCAAGTACCCGGATGAAACAATCATGGAAGAAGAGCCTCAGAGTGGCTGGAGCTGTCACAAATGTCTGCTCAAACTTCTGTTTGACTGCAGCATGCACAATTGCTTCAACATTTGGGCATGAGCTTCTGTAATGTTCTACATGAAGCTGAGCATGAGCTGAGTTCAAGAGGACAAGAAGAAGAAAGAGTAAAGGAAGAGAGAAAAGGCTTTGAACATTCATTGCTTGAAGTTGGAATTGTTTCAAGTCAGTTTCTTGATTGCATAAATATATATAGATGTATTATAAGAATGATATGAGGTGGGTTGGCCCTGTCTGTCAAGAATCTTAAAAGGAGTTAATAAGAGTTGATATTTAACAATAATAATAATAATGAAACCCATAAAGGGATGCTTGGGTTAAAAAGGAGGTAGATTTGAAAACTGGGTGCATGACAAATTGACAAGCATGTTGGCTGGCATGTTCATAAAGATGTGTTTGGGTTTTTGGATGTTTAGGCTTGTCCTTGGGGCTCTGGCATTATTGAAAGATTAAAAGTAAAGTTATTTTGGTTCCTGCTGCTCTGTCATTGTGCCTAATCTATTTGGCACATGACAAGCATCTGGTACTTAGAAATCTATGAGACCATAACTGCTCACTAGTTTCTGCACAATGTGATGCTTGGCTAGCCTCCAAATTTGCTTTATGGCTCATTTTTGTTGGCATGTGGACTTTGAGGTACAATTGATGATGCATATGAGTGAGAGTAAGATTTACCCAATAAATAAAATCTCAGTGAGAGAATGTTGTATTGTTTTTTAAATGGCGGTCGGTTTATAATTTTTTTTTAATAATATACGTGATAGTCTAAACTACAGGGGATATGAGTTTTTCACACATACAGAACTAAGATGCTATAGGATTCGAATATGAGATCTCTAGTCTGCAACCGCCATACCAATTAACTTTTGATTCATAGGTATTTTCTTTCCAGTTGGAAGAGGTCCAAGTTTAGTTTCCCTTCCCTCAAATTTTTTTTTTTTACCAAAAAAAAAAAAAGAACAAAGGCACCCTTGAAACACTGCCACATGGATCACCCAGAAAATAAAATATTGGTAACAATGTAGTATTATTGATTTGTTTGAATGGAGGCAGCCCACATGGTTGAATTCTTATTATAGTTCAATCTAGACAGAAAAGAAACCTTCTTGTGTCTTGCCAAATGACAATTGCTGCCAATTGCATCATGGGCTATTCATATGTTATATAATTTTCCTATATTCCCTTCCATCTTTAGGACAATTAAAAAAGGAGGTCATAATTTTTTTTTAAAAAAATAGCATAACAAAACAAATATAGACAAAGCCATAATATATAATACAAATTATCTGCTTAATTAAAGTTATTAAACAGGTCTTGTCTTGCTCATGTGATTCATGGTTGCATAGCATATTCCTATACGCATGCGATTGATAAACAAATAAATACAATTAATTAATGCTTTTTCAGTCTGTGTTCTTTTTTTGACAAAAGTATCAAGTGATATTGGGGTTGACACAAAGTGTCAAGCGATATTGAGGGAGAGAAAATTCGAACACAAGATTTCGAGCGGGAGAATAATAACTCTTAACCACTTGATCGATAAGCCTCTGTACTGGACACCTTTTATTTTTTCAGTTTTTTGGCCATATGCATATTCAGCTAGAGTTTTAGAGGAGAGACCACTATGAGCTTTATAGCTTCGGGCTCACTCATCACATGGACCCAAACCTAACTTTAGCCCACTATTGCAACATCAGTTGACTTTGGGCTTTGGCCATATGCGACCATCCAAACGGCGTGTCGTATTCTATTGGCACATTCCTATTCCCAATTCTTCAATCTCTGTATCACTATCAGAGCAAGCGCGGCCTTGGAAGAAAGAAAGAGAGGGAAATGGCAGCGGCGTCGTTTAGGTGGATACTGCAGTTGCACAAGGACGTACCAAAAGCCGCTCGCTTCTACGCCCAAGGCTTGGACTTCTCCGTAAATGTCTGCACTCTCCGCTGGGCTGAGCTTCAGTCGGGGCCACTCAAGCTTGCCCTCATGCATTCCCCCAAGTAACTTTCTTTCTCTGAGACTAGGCGCTCTCAATGCATATTAAGTGTTTGATTGTATGTCTAAAAGAGCTATTTACACACCCTTTGCCATAAAAAAGGCATAACGTCTGTTTGTGTTTTTCAGAAGATAAAAAGGTGATGAGTAAAATAAACCCAACTTCAGAAAGTCTTGGTTCTTGGGGTTTGATCCCATTAACATGGTGGCATTATGCTTTTCTTGTGTCCATTGGCTAGATGGGTTTGTTTGAACAATTAATTGCATCTGGGTTTTGCCTCTAATTGAAAATGGCAGATGCTAATAATGCAGTTTCATAGTGACCATGTGATGCAGGAGGGGTACTCTTCACTCTTGTCTTTCACAGTCCCAGACATTAATCACACAGTGACAAGGTTGATGGCATTAGGAGCTGAACTAGACGGTCCTATCAAATACGAAATCCATGGGAAGGTGATGACTAAATTTCTAGACATACCTTTGACAATGCCATAATTCATTCATTTGTACATTATTATTGATATGCTGGATGCAATGATGTTGTTACATAACAGTTTTTTTCGTGTCCAGGTTGCGGCCGTGCGATGTATCGATGGGCACATGTTAGGCCTCTATGAACCTGCCTAGGAGTTTCAGAAGCAAAGCCGTCGTAAAATGCAACAAGCTGAAGACATTGGTATCTTTGAACCATTGAGAAGATGTGAGAAGTTACACTTGTCTCGGATTCCCTTCAATAATCCACTGTTTGATCAACCAGAGATCTATTGGAGCTGCGTGCATAGCTAAGAAAACAGTGTATCCATGATTTAGAGGGAAACGGGTTCATTTTATGGTCTCAATTACCTTCTCCTGCAGAATGTAGATGGTGTAGAATTGTTTGAGTTGTTTTTGAAATACGGGAGCAAGTCTATTTGTAGACAACTGAAAAGGCAAATAGAAATGCCAAGGGCAAATTTGAAAATCTGGGAGCTATACTTTTTTGCAGCATCTAATTTTGGAAACGAGATTTATTCAAGTCTAAAATGGCCTTAACTAAAATGATGGCACAAATCAAATAGATCGGACAGCCTGATACAGATGTTTCCGAGGGATAAAGAGTAGGTGATACTCAAATATACAAATTGCCGAAATCAACCCTACTGCTATTTTAGCCTAAAAATTGTCTCACGAATAGTTTGGTTAGTACTCTAATGCTAAACAACTAAAGGTATCCCAGCAGCACCATTTTTGCTATGGTTTTGTACAAATTCAGATGTTCCAACTGGTGTAGCATTAAGAGGACCCCTCACATATATCCCGAAGAGCTTGTGGCAAATTCAACACAATCTCTGCATATGCTGGAGTAGAAGCACACAATAGACAGAAAAACCATCAGAAATGCATATGCATGCAAAGCCTATACAGGAACAGCGCTGTAAAAAGTGCCCAACAAAAGTGTTTTGGAGTCATTAAACTCTCTTTGATCTTAATATTAAAGTTGGAACGGGTTGCTTTGTTATATTTCAAACATAATCCTAGACCAAAAGAAAAAAATAGTCAAGTGTCATGAGGAGGACAAACCAAAATTTTGAATATCATTTATATTGGCAGTAGTAAGCAACAAAAAAAGTCGTCAACTAGAAAGAATACCTTCAGGTAAGCTCATATTTTGCAAGGCATCCTCTGCATAGGAGAGGGTAGTTGGACCTTCCAAGGATCCGTTTTCCTTTTTGTTCATGGTTGATGCATTTAGACTTGTTTTCCTGTATTGATGCACTGGCCATGCTACCACACTGACATGAGTTGGAAGTACGGAAACAAGCTCCGCATATTTAAGCTTAACTATTACCTTGCTGCAAAAAGAAACAGACATTCTTCAGCATGATGGAAACCTCTTTGTGAGGATGTATCTAATCATGCCTGCAACCAATATGACAATCAACCTGGTGTAATTTAGTTTTATGACTAACAGTCAATATCATGTGAAAATGATAGAAGGCAACAGACAGAATCAACTACTTTTGTCTTGTCAAAGGAACATAGAAGTGAGCAAATTTATCATTGTCCTACTGAGGAAAAAGCTATTGATTGTCTGCCAGACAAGCCAGATATGGTAACTTGGAAGCTTCAGGAACAAATTTCCAAGCTCAAAAGATACCCCACCTTTATAAGGAACGGGTATGGGATACTTCAAAACTGTGTGAGCTATTACTAATATGTTCAGTCACCCACGTGAACATGAATGTCTGACATATGATTAATTACTAATATAGTTAGCACCTCAAGATGTTATTCCACTGATATTTAAAAATATAAAAATCCAAATACGAAGTATAATGCAGGGGGAAAAAATGCACCAACCAATCAAAATCAACCAGTGAAAAGGCAATTAAGTTGTAGGGAAGGGTATAATAAATTTCTTTAATCTGGTTCCCATATAACTCCTTGGCAAGCCGAACCTGCATGACAATCAATAAATTTTTCGTTGATAAGAATGACAATCCGTGAAGATGAAGTAGTAACAAATTAAATCTTTGTTGTTCATGAAAATATTGTGTGGGGATAAATAGGTGAAACCCAAAGATAAAGGAATGCAAGACAGCTGTTATAACTTATATCCCTGCCTCCAAAATAGAAAACCCTCTAACCAGCTTTTCAACATTTCCAATTTTAATTTGAACTTCGCAGATATTACTATTTCATGGATACGGGATGGAAAAAAGGAGGTACACACCCTTCTCCCAACTCTAATTTATACATTTTGAATTAGACACACTCTCCGATAATGTTTACAAATGCCAACAGCATACCTGTTCCCTTCTATCCACGTAAGACTGCAAAAGCTCTCCAATGTAATCTATAAATTTCTGAAAGCAGATCACCAAGGATTAATATCATACCCGGTACTATATTTGAGTCAGCAAGGCCAGTGCAGGAAACCATTCTTACCATAGCATTAGAAGAAAGAAGATCATTTTCTGCTTCTCGTAATGGCAAAAAATATGGAATGGTGTGTTCAAGGACAGTCATCTTCTCAAGAAATGACTTGCTCTCAAGCACACAATGGTACAGGTCACAAGGTTCTCCTGCACCATTGCAGATGCAGATGCAGATGAGTCATCTTCTCCGGTGCTAAAGCCAAAAGTGATGAATGTGCTTACAACCTCATTTAAGATTTTTTTTCTTTCTCGAGAGTAAAAATATGTTTTGTCTATAATGTATATAAGCCCTAAGCCAACCTATTAGGCAACTGAAAAAATGAAAGGGTCAAATGGTGGGTGACCCTAGGGCCTATATTCAAACTTAGGATACTAAAACAATCATTTTACCACCAAGATACTTGTGCTAGGTGCAAGTGGTATCTTGTAAATTACTAGAAAGTACTAAATTAAGAAACAAAAAAATGAGGGGAACTGATCCAGCCGTTACACCAATCTTGATAAACTGAATTATCAAGTATCAACCTTCAGTTTTCTAATGGAAGATTACAAGCAGCAGAATAATGATGTCACATCAAAAAATGATACTTTTTGCTAACATTACTAAAAAGACATGATACCAGAGCTAGACACTTGGATTACTAAACAATTAAAATCAGTTACTTCACAGCATACCTGCATAAGATGTCTCATACAGAATGCCAATTCTAGCCCCTTCCAAACAACAAATCACCTGTTCACAATTAAGACAATATTCGGGAAAACTCTCACCCCAAAACAATACTCAATAAAATTATCAAATAAAGATTTCCATATGTATAATGGTATCTAATATGTACAAACTACAACTGGATTTTAACCAGATTTTCCTTTAACAACCTTCCTTGGATCCTGGCATTGATGTTTTTATTTATTTTCACTCTTTAGAAACTAGATTTAAAAGAAATTATTAAAATTCTCTTGACCTGATTTACAACAATGCACAGTTATTCTTCAACCAGAATGGCTTCTTGGTTTGCAAGTAGCCCTGTCTTGGCCTTTCAAAGGAGGTATTTCTCTAACCATGCTATGGATAATCATGACCCAACCCCCCATTATTGATTAAAATAAACTTCCCAAAATTACCTTATTTCCGACTTTATAAGTTTCTCTAACCATGCTATGGATAATCATGACCCAACCCCCCATTATTGATTAAAATAAACTTCCCAAAATTACCTTATTTCCGACTTTATAAGTAATTTTTTCTTGGATTTGAGGACCAGGCAACATGTTTACGTCTCCCGCCATTGCCTTTCTGTCAACCTCCATGTGAACCTGATTAAATTATAACTCAATTAGATTAGGCATTTGTTCATGTTACACATGAAACAGCCTAAAGAAAATTGAATATCGAATCAATCGCTGAATTCTAACATCAAAGGATTAAAGGGAGCCACAGTAAATCCCAATCACTTTTAAAGTATCGGATAAAACCATACCCGCTCTCTTATTGTAGCTAGTAGTCCATCATTCCATTGTTCACCATCCAAATTAATCTCTGCAACAAAAATATATTTTACTTCTTAACCATACCAGAGGAGGTGAACCAAAATTATTTAAAAAAATTAACACAAACAAAGCTTACACAACCTTTTAATCAATAGGAAGACTTGGAGAGAGCATTTAGAATATTGGATGAGTTATATTGTTATTTATACATTCAGCTTAAGTTATCTCTAAGATCTCTGAAATGGGAACCACAGTAATTCCAATGCAGGCTAGCCATCAAGACTAGTAATTCCAACACATCCTTTGTGGGACTCAGGGTATGATAGTATTCCCCTTTTAGTTGCTGGCATCCTCATCATGAGATTGATTTCACACACTTATCCACGACCTAAAATACCACAACCTGATCATGGTTGGGTTCCTCATACCAGTATACAGCCCTAAGATCACCCCAGTACACAGAGGATATGGGAATTGAGGTATCACACCCCACCTTTGCCCTCCTCCAACAGCATTTAGGAACCCATGAAGAAAAGAAAAAGAAACTTGACGTGATGCAAAGCTAGATACTACTGATTACTTTTGAAATGAAGCATTAACACATAACTTTTTTTTCAACAAAAATGCTAGTCATACCACATTTGTATACCACATTGTGTACCACCTCTCTAAAAGAGGTGAGCCCCATTGTATTGGTGGGCTCCACCTCTATTAGAGAGGTGGTACACAATGCGGTATACAAATGTGGAATGCCTAGCATTGCTCTTTTTTCAAAGATACCTTGAGTTTGTAAAGCCCGTGCAGCTTCAAATTCTTTTTGTAGACGCTCATAAATTGTCTTGTCAGCATCCCTATTAAATCAATAGAATCACCAAGACATTAGTACGAGAAAATACATGTCCATCGAGAACAATGATAATATTGCTATTATGCATCAATCTGTTTGCAGCCATGGCAATATATAAACCCCAACACATGATGAAAATGGAAGGTGCTATGTACAATACAAGAAAATTCAAAACATAACTGGAAAAATGACGAACAAGTAGTTCTTTTCTTCGGAGGCATACATAGAAGTGCCTCCAAATGATTCAAATGATTAGCTTGTTTGATTAATTCAGGTAATATCCACACTTTTCAGAAAGAAATAAAACGCAGGTGCATAACCATAAGTCACTAAGTATTTTCTTTTCACTGGTGTATTAAATATGTATGCAAATAAGTACATATATATTACGTATTCACACAAGTCTCTAATTTATCATTCTTCTGGTTATTTTCAAGAATACAAAATTGCATGCAAAAGAATGATGAATCAAAAAGGCCCAAATCCAAAAAAAGTTAATAGGCCCAAAATTCACAAAAGTCATACGAAAGCATCACGTGATTCAGAAATGTTTTTGGTCTTTTTCCGAAAGATATTTGAAGTGAGTTTCAACGACCAGCATATCATAATCAATCTCATACTCAAAATAGAAATATACGAAGAAACAGTGCTACCCACAGCTTAGTAAAAGATCTGAAGGTCATTGACGAACAGCTTAGTAAACCCCTTGGGATCACAAAAGTCAGTTGAAGCTAAAATGTTATTGCACTTGACATTTAATCACAAAGAAAGAAAGAACCATAATAAGGCTATGTTAATTATCTCAAGGTCGAAATGGATTCTTAAATTCACCTATCATTCATCAAACCTGTCTAATTTATAAAATTACAATTTCTTCTGGTTATTTTCAAGAATACAAAATTGCACGCAAAAGAATGATGAATCAAAAAGGCCCAAAACCAAAAAAAGTTAATAGGCCCAAAATTCACAAAATTCATACGAAAGCATCACGTGATTCAGAAATGTTTTTGGTCTTTTTCCAAAAGATATTTGAAGTGAGTTTCAACGACCAGCGTATCATAATCAATCTCATACTCAAAACAGAAATATACGAAGAAACAGTGCTACCCACATTTTTGAGATAATCAAGGAACTGGACTCCATTTTGGGTGTGGCCAAAGCATCTAAAATGCCTGCAGTTATAAACATAGATTTGCAATAAGATTTCTTAGTAGATTTCTTACTTTCTTCTTCCACTGTTCGACAATATTTTTTTTCTCCTATTTTGTTGCATACATACATACTCTCTAAAATGATAGGGTTTTAGTAAGTGAAATTCTCCAAAAACATGTCCGACAAAGATGAACAAAGTTTACACAACGCATATATTACTGAGTCCAGAGGAGCGACTCCAAGAAAGCCTTTGGAATTTTAAGTCACTCAAAACATGAGTACTTCATAATATTTTTAAGCAATAACAGTTCCATAAAAGTACCTATGATCTCACAATAACCAAAAGCTTGATGATGAATGAAGAGTTAAAAATTTCCTGAGAAAGCCTTACCTAGAAAGACGCTCTGCTAAGTCACTATGCCGTTTGAGAACATTTGTCCCTATCAAGTACAGGAAAAGCTTTAGCCGCTTCATAATAAAGAAACATTCTTATACATATATGCAACACAGAACGGAGACAAATAAATATGAAAATAGACTGTTACATCTAGCCCGTGTCGCGTCTAACGAAATGTCTTCCTCTTGCAGAAAACTCTGTTACAAATCAACAAAAAAGTACCACATTGTGATAAAATCCTACACAACACCAAAGCACTAATAGCAACAAATTGACTGTACCAATCACAATAACCAAACTCCAATGAACTTAAAAATGAAAAATAAAATATCACACTAAAAAAGAGTGACAAGTAAAAACCATTACCATGTCTCCCATTAGGGCATAGGGACGTCCGCTTAGAGATTCAAATTGCTGCATTATTCAGCAGAAATTGTACTCAGCAATCCATAACAAGTCATATTTGCAGCGACACAATTGAAAATAACAGTAACTGAAGCAATGGTGAAGAAATCAATATAAATATGAAAAAAAAACAAAAAAATCAATTCAATTTCTCAGCAAAAATATGTATTTACAGTAATTTAATCGAAGAATTATGAACAAAAGACCTTACCCTGCGAGAGGAGTCTCCAAGATAAGCCATTTTCCTCGGTCTCCTCCTGTACGGCTCTTCTGTGTCGCTGTAATCCATTCCTCTCACATAGAGAGAGAGAGAGAGAGAGAGAGAGAGAGAGAGAGAGAGAGAGAGAAGGGGAAGGGCCGCGGGGGGGTTGGGGAAGAAGGGGGAAGAAAAACAAGCTCGGATTGGCTCGCCGGAATCAAAATTAGGGCTTCGTTGGAAATCGGGTAAAATCTACCCGACCCGATATTAAAGGCGGGTAACCAACTGGGCCGCCAAGTAGAGTTCGATGTCCTTCGCTCGCAGACAGGGCCGAATGAGGCAACTCGGTACTAGTAAGAAGTTCATCTCTGTTTTTTTTTTCTTTCAAGAATTATTTCCTTACCTCCATTCAAAGAAAAATAAAATGTGTACTTTGTTCTTTTTGCCTTTTTCTATTGAGAAAAAAAAAACATGAAATTAAAATTTCTTTTTAGACACCAAAACAAAAGACGTACGAAATTTGAACAAATTCATAAATATTGTGACTTCTACATTTTCGTTAGATCCCTTCGAGTGTAGAGCCATTTAGTTCATTGTCCAAAAATAAGTTTTAATATTACAATGCAATTTTGAAATTTTTGGTTAAAATTTTCACTTCTCAATATCTTTTAATATACGAGAAGTATTTAATATTGAATTTGAAAATTGTTTTAAATTTAAAAATGATGAACTTACATGCGAAAATATTACATTTAATTAACAATCACACCTCACTAACTAGTATTTCATCTAGTTGTATTTGTCTCCAGTTGATTGAAGGAGGTCTGAAATTCGACTTCTATGGATGACGATGGCGATATATATTTGTGATGAATTCAATAAGTAGTTGTTGTGTATCTTTGTTGTAGGTGTATTGGTCCGTTACAAAAGTATCTTGTAAATGTCCAATCTTTTAAATACCACTATTATTATAATAAAATTCTCGAATAACAATGTTATTATAGAAAATCAACAATATCAATAGTATTGACATAATATTGATACTTTATTTATGTCATATCAAGGCTCTTTGAGACTTTGTCTAAAAAATAAATAAAAATATTACTTGAGACTATTTGTTATCGAAATAATGAGATAATATTAATAGTATCAACATCATATCGAAATAATATTGATATAATAGCATTGTTTGCTACAATAATAGTACTATTTAAGAAATTTACTACAAGAATAGTGATATTTTGAGAGAATTTCTCAAAAGTATATCAAACTTGTGTCTTTTTTTCTTGTTGTCCTTTTTAGTGGGTTATGTCCTCTTTCTCTCTACATTTTCTTATAAAAAATTATCAATATTGCCCTTACTTTTGTGAGTTAGTCTTAAACCAAGAAATGAAGCTCAAACTCAAGTTGGTTTGTTAGAAGATTAGGATAATCACAATTCTCAAACTAAGTGAAAGCAATTTATAGACTAAAGATCTTTTGATAGGCCGAAACTTACATGTAATGAGGTCATAATTCCTCTTTCTATGTGCATCTCTCATCGGGTGAGATGCTCAGAGATAAAATGATCTCGTGACACGTAAGTTTCCCGAATGATACAATTTTAACTACAAAAATTGTCAAATTAATTTTTTACTAAAAGGAAAGGAAAAAAAAAATTCAATTGTATGAATACATAAATAGCCCAATATTATATAAATTATTTGCATTTATATCTATATATGTAAAGTAAATGACCGTTATATTTAATTTTTCAATAATTTAAAAATGCATATATATCAAAATACATGTACTTCATTTTAAAAGTATAAATACGTAAAATAATAGTGTATTAAAATACAAAATCAATTTTGAAAAAAAGTTCATGTTCAAATTAAAAGACTCTATTTACAATTTCATTATCTTTTTTATTTGGGTTATACACTCTTATATGTCACAACACTACTATTGGTTTGTCGACCTAATTTCTAAATTGAATACACCACTAAGATTTGAAACTTGCATGTAATAAAACTTCTGAAATCAAATTTCAAAAATCGTGAAAAATAATATAAAGAAAAAATCTAAAAATTAAAAGTTAAAATCCTTTTACACTTGTGAAAAAAAATAAAGAAAAAATACAAGGCGAGACCTTGTGAGAGCTACCGAGAGAGAAGAAACGAAGAGAGAGAAAAACAAAAGAAAGAAAGAGAGAGAGAGAGAGAGAGAGTATTAGCAGAAGCGATCGAGAGCTACACAGAGCGAAGTTCGAATATAAATCAGCAACACCAAAAAATAAAAATAAAAAAGCAGTGAAATTTTCAAAAAGAAAAAAGAAAAAAAGAGAGGAAAAGAGCCGAAGAGAGACAGAGCGAGAAAGCGAAAGGCAAAGCTCCGAAGTCACTAAGGTTCGATTTTCTCTGCAATTCGCCGAGCTCGTTAAGGTCAGAGTTCAATCAATCTCGAAAGCCCTCTCTCACACACACTCCCCAAGCTTTACTATTTAATTTTGTTTTGGCGCTTCATTGCGCCTTTTTGTTCCTCTGCAATTCGATTTTTCTGCAATTCAAGCTCTGTTTTCTCAACTTCAATCCGTCCAATTCACTGATCTCATTCCCTGAACTTCAAATTTCGTGTCTTGAAGTTGAAAGCTTGTGAATTGCGTGAAATAAAGTCTGGGTTTGGATTGGCGCGGTGGTGTAATTTACGGTTCATTGGAGTTTGTAAAGAGTATGGTCGTCTGAACCCAAATTTTGGTGATTCAAAGTTAGGGTTTTTGATTTATAATGGTTTTCAATAATTTAAGCTTGCCTATGTGTCTGTTTGTTGGGATTTAGCGAGCTGTGTACTGGGGTTGATCTCTAGGGTTTTGGTCTTGAGAAGATGGGATTTGGTTTTGCATTGTGTGGTTTGTGGGTGGGACAATTTGGGGTCGTTTGGAAACAAGGGTAACCGTATTCCAGTTTGAGATTGGGGGTTTTGGGGGCTATTTTGATTTGGTGGATGGTGTGTGCCTCTGTTTGTCGGGATATGCAGAGTGTTGAGATTGATTTGCAATGAACGATATGGAGGAGTTCAAATTCTGGGTTTTCTGGAAACAGTATTAACGGTAATTTGGCTTCTGGTGGGGTTACTGGGGGATTTGCAGTTTCTTGTGGATGGTGTATGAATCTGTTTGTTGAGAAATGCAACCTCAGCAGTTCTCTAGAATTGATTTGGGTGATTTGAAAGCGCAGATAGTGAAGAGGATTGGGGCCGAGAGGTCAAAGCGGTACTTTAATTACTTGAATAGGTTGTTGAGTCAGAAGCTGAGCAAGAAGGAATTTGACAAGTTGTGTCACCGGGTGCTAGGAAGTGAGAATTTGCCACTGCACAATCATTTTATACGGTCAATCTTGAAGAATGCATGCCAAGCCAAGACCCCACCACCAATACATTCATCAGTTCCTGCAAAACCTGGGATACAAGCTGCAAACAGTTCTCCAAGTAGAGAAGACGGGCAGGAGCAAAGTGGGACCCTCTTTCCAAATCAAAATCAAAATGTACCCGTTTGGCAGAATGGGGTTTTGCCAGTGTCCCCACGGAAGGGTAGGTCCGGGATACGTGATCGGAAGCTAAGGGATAGACCAAGCCCACTTGGACCAAATGGGAAGGTCGATAGTGTGTCACATCAATCCATGGGTTCAGAGGACAATGGCAGTAAGGTTATTGTGGAAAATGGGGATGTGCATCCATATGATTATCAGAGACCAACGCAGCATCTTCAAACAGTTGCTGAGCTACCTGAGAGTGAAAGAGATGGTGCAGTTCGGCAACCCATAGAAAAACCACGGATACACAGCAAAGACCAGGCCAACTTAGCTGTTATTGAAGATGAGGAAGAGGTGGAACAATCAAACCGCTTAAGTTTCTCAAGAAGTCCTCTACTTGCGCCACTTGGGATCCCATTCTACCCAGCCAGCATAGGTGGGGCCCGCAAAGCTTTGCCCGTGGGTAGCAGCTGTGATTTCGTTAGCTATTATGACAATGGGGGATTGTCAGATTCGGAGACGCTTAGAAAACGAATGGAGCAGATTGCTGCAGCACAGGGTCTTGGAGGTGTTTCTACAGAATGTGCCAATATGCTGAATAATGTGTTGGATGTGTACTTAAAGCGATTGATTAGGTCCTGTGTTGAGTTGGTGGGAGCAAGGTCTACATCAGAGCCAAAAAAGAGTGCTGCACCAAAGCAGCAGATTCAAGGAAAGATCATCAATGGCATGTGGCCAAGCAATCACTTGCATATGCAGAGTGGCAGTGGCCCCGTGGAAGAGCAAAGACCACGGTGTTCAATATCTTTGCTTGATTTTAAGGTTGCAATGGAGCTAAATCCACAGCAACTTGGAGAAGACTGGTCATTGCTGCTGGAGAAGATTTGTATGCAAGCATTCGAGGAATGAAACATCCCTGTGAAGATATATTCATCCCAACGTTGTGGTTGGGTCGGTCTGTTCTGGTTCAAAGGTCCTGACACCACCAGATGTTCGAGATCATTGATACAAATAATTCTTATCTCATTGCCAGGACGCACCAGATGGTTCCTAAGTGGGTAAAGTTTTGGGTCTCGCAAGGTGAAATCATCTGTTTGAGCATCAAATGTCTGAATTTGCTTGCTGCGGAGCCAGAACTGATCCAGAATTATCTAACTTAACCAATCAAGGGGTGCTTTCAAACTGAATGCCCATGTTTGGTTGTTCTGTTGTATGTTTAACGTAGATGCTGCTGTATTTGCTATCACACCAGATCTCAAGATTTCACTGTAATTGCAGCCAATGAAGAGGAAATATAAGAAAATTTTGCAGGGATACTGTTCTGTAGCTTGGTGAGAGGTACAATCGCTTGTGTAAGAGCTGCAGTATGCTCTGTATGTATTTTTAGAATCTTAGAATTGATTGAAATTTCAATATCAATAACACATTGACATCAATTGAGCTGTCCTTATGGCATGAATTTTTTTTTTTGGGTCAAGGCCTTATGGCATGAATTTAGTTCTCAAAATTTCCAGCTGCCAAATGATCATCCTCTACTCAGATGTTCTCGTAGAGATATGTGAATGTATATTCAACCATTGATCGTGCAAATAATTGTGGTGGGTATACTTCAGCATGCAAAAACAGAAACACAATCACTCACATGTCTGAAACTACTGACAATTGATTTTTGATTGGTAAGCTGTTTTTATCTCATTATTGCTGATAAAAAATGAAGTGTTTTTTTCTACACGACCAGGACTGGAATCCAATTCAGCTGTTGCCCTGTTTCAAATTTGAAAAACTAGCCGTGACGGATTGAGCTTCATCATGAGGAGTTAAGCAAAAAATGAATAAATTATATCTAGAAGACTATAACTAAAATGGAAAAGGATAACAGTGCTAATAAGAACATTCTGTTGCTATGTGCACATCAAATTCCGGTGTAGTATCGAGCTGCAGATCTATATACTTGTCTGCAATGTGAGTATGGGACATATGGTAAATGCTGCATCAAGCCATGTAATCAATGTTGAACAAATGGTACTGCTCTGGATATTGTTTTGGTATCAATTCTTGACTTAATCAGTCCTAATCAATCCTCTTATAGGTATGGAAATTAATTCTTGGATTTATCACTTTATGCTAATAAGCGTAGCCCCCATGTGTTCTCTCTTTTTCATTTCATCAGTTTGTACATGTACAGATGAATTTTCTTTCTCCGACTCTTCCTGCCTTCTTTTCTGCTACTCATGAAACATTAATTTTGGTATTTCCAATTCTAGTTTTATATGTAACTTTCTTTTAATTGTGTTTTAGTTGTTTACTGTTTGCTACCAAAAATAACAGGACTGATGATGGGTCAGGTCCGGATGTTTCTTTTGGCCGATTGGTCAGGTTTCTGATTGGTCACTCTTTGAATTGCCTGTCTAGGATAGGTTGGGAACTGGGGGATGGCTGCTTTATAGATTGAAAATGCATGACTTCACAGGACAGGAGGCTTTGTTTTCTGCATCTTCATTAAATATTTGTTCTGCAATTTCTAGGAAAGCTTCAAATTAATCTTTATCTGATATCTGTTATTGTTGAAATGACTCACAACCCATACACGTGTTTATAAAGCTGATGATAATGAAAATCCAATCATTTGTGCTGCTATGGGATGGGAGAATGGAAGCAAACAGAATCTCAGGGACAAATACATTGGTTTGAACCATCTGATGTGGTTGTTGGGATCATAGGTGACTTGTCTTTGGAACTGTTGGTCATTAGTTGTTTAATGAGTAGCATTCATTATATGACATCATCCTACGTCACTGCTGGTGTTGGAGTCTTTTCAGTGGAAAAACCACTAAACCAGTCTGAGATGTGTCTTCATTTGACAAGGCCATGGTTACTTGGAACTTGGAAGCTTGGAGACATGTGGACCTCAGTTATTGAATTTCCGAAGTGGACAAAGCTCTGAAGAAAGTTCTAAAATGCATCATAGAAATGTCCTGGTTTTGCACTATATGTTACATTTCTCCTTTCCCACTGCGGTAGCTTATGTTATCTTTCAATTTTGCTAGTTGAGGACCAAGTTGAGGGGTCTCTGCGACTTGGGTTTTTCTTCTCTCTCTCTCTCTCTTCTTCTTCTTCTTATTTCTGCATTGTCATGGGGTAATTTTGTGGGTTCCACACCCATTGAGGCAGTGTTTCTAATGAAAAAAAAAATCACGGATCGGTATTCACCATTAGATTAAATCTAATGGTAAGTGACCATAATGTCCTTAATCCGTGATGATCAAGTCAACGAGACTCTTATTAACCATGAATTTGCCTGTCGAGTTTTGTAAGAACCTTCTTTCATACTCGTATTTTATTCTCTGTGGCTCAGGCAACACTTTGGAATCTTAGGATATTCATGTTGTTGGCCTATACGTGACATTTCCGAGCAGTACCGACTGAGCCTTTTCTAGGGGTTACCTCTTTATCTTTTGCAAAGAAAAATGATTCTGTGACATCCCATGAATATTATTTGATTCTTCCCACAAAAATAAAAACAGAGCTCTGAACAGTTTGTGATTGAGATCAGGAAGCAGGAGAAGACTGCTAACATTATTACCTAATATCTGTATCATGGAAGGGTATTTGGATCACAATACCAAAATGTTTTCTTGAACATATATTATTGGCAAATCTATTCGAGTTGAACTGGAATTTCAATCAGTGTTTTTCCAACCTCACTTTCAAAATTTGTCCAAGATCAATATCTTATACTGGTACCCTAGTGTTCCGGGCAGACAGCACCAACCTCATTTGTCTTTGAAATGGCAGAAAGACTCAGAAGTGTGTGCATCAGTTTATTTTAATCAAGTTCAAGTTCGAAAAATAACTGGTAAATTCTGATTATAGAAAAGAAAAACCAAATTTCCATGCAGCATTCAATCTGCACTGAAAAAGGGAGCTGCATGTTGAAGATCATATGAAGTTTGGAGCATTGCATACTGATCACTGCCAGAAATAGTTGGGAAAACTAAAAATCCGACATGTCATGCATCCAAATGTTGCAAACTAAATTGAAAAAGGAAAAAGAAATGTATTTGAAGAACAGCACCACTTTGTATGTATTCACAGTTCCACAAGTGAATGCAGATTCCCGCTGTAACACCAACAGCTTGGATTTATTAGTTGAATGGGATGAAAGAGAATTGGTATGTACATGGACAAGGGTAAGAGCTAAAAGAAAAGGAAGAGACGCAAGTTTTGTACAATGAGAAAGGTCTCTCCTCCAAATGACTTAATAATTAAATTTATGTGGAGGGTGGAGGTTTCGAGGGTGCTGCCGCTGTCTTGCATATAGGGCACCAATTCTTAAGCCGTAGCCACTGGTTTACACAGTTAACATGAAAACTGTGCTCGCAATGTAACCTTCCAACTTCATCTCCAGCAACATACTCTTCCTGGAAAAACAAAGATAGACCAACAACAATTACTCTCTACATATAAAGAATCAGACTCAAATGGTGCACCTAAAAAACAAATTAAGTGCTGAGAAGTATATCCAATTACATCCACTCTAAACTTTACAGGATGTTAAATAACATTTGGAATCATGTTGAGCTAGTTCTAACTTCTGAGTTAACCAAGGAACTGACTTGGGATAGTGCAGGTTTAGGGTGAAATTTCTAGAGACAACCCGGTTAGTTTGGCCTTAAATAATCACTTAGTGCCCAAATTTTCTTAAAGCCCAATGTAAATTCTGTTTTCCTTGTACCCTGCAACTAACTTTAGCCTTAGTTGAATAAGGAGCGGCTAAGTTAAGGTAAATGCAGTTACAATTTTAGCTACAGTGTTTCAGCTCATGCATGAACCACTACTAGCGAGGCCCAGAGGTGCTTCTAAGAAAAATAAATAAAATCAGAACGGGAAAAAGACCTGGCAGATACTGCATTTGACATCATCCTTTTTCCCATCACATTCTATGGATGATTCTTCTAGAGGTGTAAACTGATAAGTGCTTTTCTTAAGGCAATCTGACAATGCTTCTTCTGGCAATGCTGTGCTGACAGTACCCATCCTCTCTTCTAGAGCTAATAATTCCTGCCATCCAAGTAGTGAAATACTGTAAAGGAAACAGCTGAACGTAATAAGGTTGCCCCAGATTGTGTTATTCTGAACCCACCACTAGTAGATTATTTGAATTGATTTATTCGAGGCATTGATGATAATAAAAAGTTTAGATGCATCATAATGACTACGCCAGCATTGTATTGAAACAAAATAGAACAATGAGAGATACTATGGATAATTTCTATGGAAACTGAATTGCAGTGCGCAGCAATAGCAAACCTCATATGACATGTTATCAATATCCAGTCTCATGTCTCTATGCTGATCATAGAAGTTTAGGCCATTCAGGAACAAATTGGTCTCCAGAACAAGTATTTGCTGCATTATGAAAAAGAACAGTTAAAGAACAATCAACCAATTAAGTGAACATATTTGACCCAAAAAAAGCAAGTGAACATAAAAACTCTATAATAACTACCTCAAATGATAGCTCTTCATCTTGTTCAATCCTCTCCAACGCCAGCAATACCTGCACAGTTTGTGAAATGGACAGATTAAAGAATGAAACCACACTACCACATCAGTTCTTTTGTGAATCTCTCCAACAAGGCAACAAGTCATAAGACCACACAAATGTACATAAAAATTTCATATAATACCTCCGCAATCCCATCCATGTTGTAGCGTCGCAGTCCATCCTGATTCATTAGAGAGCGGGAAAAGCCAACATCTGCAGCACCAGCTCGCATGATGCTATGTAAATTCCCACTGCTACTACCTGGCCGACTATAAGAATTTGGCCGAATTAAAGGAGCTTCATGGGATAACTGTTGTAATGAACTAGGAGAATTCAAGTTGATAGACATTTCAGGTTGAGACGTCTGTGGGCCAACTACAGGGGATCCATTGGCTGATAAATTGTTCCCACTTCCTTGATTAGAAAGCCTTCCCCTCGAGTGACCAGTGACAGTTCGCCGAGTCCTAACTGATGCAGCACCATTATCCCTGTTAGAAGGCATATTCCTAGCTCTTCTTGAATCAGAAATTGAGATGCCATGGCTAGAATTGGAGTTTTGTCCCGCTGATGATGACCCATTCATCTTCTTCCCCCTAGCAGCAGAGCTACTTTCTCCTTCAGAAATTCTTTTCTTTATGGTCTCTCTTCTATTGAGGCTTGAATCTGATGACGAACAACTGGACGGGACAATATCGGATATTGAATTGCATCTTAGATTTCTTAAACCATTCCTGGTTGTGCTAGCCTGTGTTGCTTGGCTGGTGTTTTTAGATCCCGAAGAAACATTAGACCCAACTAAGGAATCTTGGTTTCGCAATCCAGATCTCTGATTGAAACTCTTTCGCGATCTTGTATTTGATGCTACATCAGAGCTTCCAACTTCCATCAAGGTGACCACACTGGACTCAGCGTTTTTAGGTTCAGGGTGCAGCCCTCTTTGAATCTTTCCAGGTGGGGGAGCAAGCTCTGAAACTTCAGGATCATCCTGAACACTACTGGTTTCAGATGAATCTGTTTCCAAATTAGAAGATAGCTTTTTGCAAGGTTCTGTTATGGATTTTCTTGTGTTGCCAACAGCAATGCAAGACCTAGAGGAACTTCCAATTATCTCTTTCCCACTTGAAGTGCTGCGGAATGCAGGCCTTGATGATGACTTAGCCTTTTCAATTTGAGCACCTTTCACAGTGTTCAATCTTCCACTACATCCCAGTCGGCTGCAGAGCTGAGCATTGCGGTCTCTGTTTGGAGTTTCCCTCAAAACAAGACCAGATCCCTTTTTAGAGACAAGCCTATTGACAGCTCTTTTACCGGAATACTCATCCATGTATGTTGATTGTGTCCTTCAATTCTGTAAGAACAGTAACATAAATATTTAAGATCAGCATTGCTATTTCAAAAGTAAAATGACAATAGACTTCCAAGTTCCTATGCAGATTGTTAGTGATACACAATCTAGATTTTGATGGTGACGTATCATATAGTGTTCAAAGAAACCTTAGTACTAAGAATTGGAAATTTCTTTGGAAGGGGAAAGACAAGGAAACAAGAAGATGACAGACATTTCATAGCTATTACTCCCATGAACAACTGCAAAGGAGAAACTTAAACAAAACAAATATGTTTCATGTGTCATACTCATATGCAAGCAAAATTTTCACAAAGAAATGAATAACACATTACGTCATCGGTATGGAATGGAACACACTATCCAATGTAAACCAACAATCTACAGAGGGAAGGAAAAATCACTAGCATAAAATGAACAAAAATTGGATTCTTTAAAGGATTAAGGTTCAGATTTCAAGCATATCAAGGTTTAAATTTCAAGATATTTTGATGATAAATGAAACTGTAGGCCAAAAATATTGATCCATTTCCTCTGCTGGAAGTAGAAAAGCCCACCAAACAGTTTCCTATTTGTTGTCAGTTACATTGGCCGAAGACATACCCCTAGTTACATTTTGAGAAGTGCTACTATAAATACCTGAAATTCTTACTCAGCTATAAAGGATAAGCCTTCTTTTACCTTAAAAAAGTCGACATTTCAGAGAGATTTCATTAACATTGTCACAGAAATTTGTTACTTTACCACAATCATTTTTTTTATACAATATTCCACTATTAAGAAGAAGAAAAAAACTCCCAAGTCCAAAACTATAGAAAACAATTGCAGAATTCAGAGCACTAGCAATACACCAGATATCAACAATATAAAAAAACTGCAACATGCCAGAAATCAGATTATCAGAAGCTGAAACAAGCAATGATAATTACATAGGAGTATGAAACAGTCATGAAAAAGGATTAACAAGGCACAACAACGATATCAAGACCTCTGTTACCATTAGTTGAGTCATTGGTACAAAGAGAAGAGAACCCAATACAGTCTTTTTGATAGGAAAGAGAACCCAAAATTTTGATTGTGTGAAAACATAAAAAGGAACAAAGGAATGAGGAAAAAAAGGACCCAGATGGCCACATGCCTCATATATCATCCCAAAAAAGTGGGTCTCTAGTTGTTGTGAGGAAACGCTTTTTCAAGAATTATTCTCCACACAAATGATCTTATTTTCTATTTTCCCGAAAGACTCTTTCCCCGTGATTTAAGGACATGAAAAGATTAAAAAAAAGCTGAAATTTCTCGAAAACAAAAACAATTGAAAAGGAGGGAAAAGAAAGTTATCATCATTTCTCCTCCATATATATTCCAACAAACCAAACAGAAAATTTCAGTTTTGGACTTAGAACAATACTTATTGTTATTGATAAGAAAGAAAAACTAGCAGAAAAAATAGGCCGTGATGATGATCAGAGTTCCTCATCAAAAAAGGAAAAAAAGACAAGTGATAGAAGAAGAGAAAACGTAAAATGATAAGAATTATTCCAATAGTCCAAACGGATGAAAACAATACCAGGCTTTCCCAAAGGAGGGTGTTTAATTATTGATTAAAAGACAAAAATAACTGAAAAACGAAGGTGTTTGGAAAAAGTGAAGAAGACTCATCTAACATATACCAGAAATGATTATCAAAGCTAAACCATATTGAAAAAATAAAACAAACCCAATATAATTGAACCACCATTGAATTCAGATAGGTGTTAAAAAAACATAATTGATGATTCTTTGTTCTGCTTCTACCTAATCCTTGTCCGTGTTCTTCTGCTTCCTTTGAATACCCAGAAGCCAAAAGTTGAAGTCTTTAGACTCTACAGAGAGAGAGAGAGAGAGAGAGAGAGAGAGAGAGAGAGAGGAAAAGAAGCTTTTCCTCTTAGGAGAGAGAGAGGGAGCGAGAGGGAGGCAAAAACGTCTGTGTGAATGATCCAAGGCCTAGAGAGAGAAGTCCCTTGTCATTTTGGACTTCCATTTTTCATTTTATCTATTTTTTTTTCGGTTTGAGTTTCTGGCTTTGGAAGCTTAACTAGGAACAACAACCAAAGTGAAGTGCCGTCCTAATGGGAGAGATTTGAGCCGTTGGATCAGAAAAAGGATCAAAGATCGAGGGCTATGGAGGACAGTGACGACATGGTCAACAAGGCTGTGTTATATAGTATAAAACCTCTTTCTGTGGGACTTGCAGGTGTTTACCATATTACCCCACACGGCCCATACCAACTTCACCATCTCAGCCGCCGTCCAATCTTCAACTATGTTTTTCTTCTATTGTGGCTTTTTCTTTTTAATTATTTAAATTAGGAGTGTTTTGTTTTATTTAATCTTTTTTTAAGGTCCAAGTAAATTCCAAACCACCTTGAGGTTGAAGACTTGAAGTAGGTCTCTTTCACTTGCTTATCAGATAGATGGTTTTAATATATGTGAATCCACTTATGTGGAATCTACATATTTCTCCATGTACTTGTGTTTTCGAACCTTTTATTGAATGAGTAGGATTTTTAGTTATTTGAACATTTAATCATAATAATATTTTTTTTATTTATTCATTTATAAAACAAAAGTAGATTAAAAGTTAGATTTCCGGGGATCTTAATACCACACAAGTCAAGGTACACTCTAGTAACGATATCCAGATGAAAGTTATTAAGCTCCATTTGGGAGTGTTTTGTTTCTTTTCCCAACATTTGGGAGTGCTTATGGAATGGCTAAAATATTTTTTGATAACCAAAAGCATTTTTGACAATGTTTGGCAGAAAAATTCAAAAGTACTTTTGAGCAATAGAAGTGCTTTCTGGAGAAAAATCTACTATGTGCTTTTCTAGGAAGCACTTCGATTTCTTATAAAAATTTCAACATCTTTATAATAAAAGTGCTTTTGCTAGAAGTATTTATAAGCAGAAGTGATTTCTAGAGAATAGTCCCAAACGAGCCAACCAAATACAAAAATGATTGCAGTAATGCCTTTTTTTGGTTGCTAAAAGATCAAGTACCATGTTGGCTTCCCTATAAATATAAGTAATTAAATCTTGTAAGAACTATTCATTTATATATAAATGAATATTTTCATATTAATTTCATTTAAATCATTTCGCCATAAAACCAATCTTTAAAAACAAAAAACAAAAAAAAAAATCAATGAAAAATGAGCATTCGAACTTCAAACACATCTTCTAATAGGAATTGTGTTCACTTGCACACCAAATGTACCATAATTCTTATTAGAAAACCTAACAATGGTAGTAACATATTTCCTCTTTTTCTTCATGCCTATGCATATCTCTAACATCTTTCCTTTCAAATGGACAAGAACTTAAGTACCTTTCCTAGCTAGCATCTTTCCTTTCATATGGACAAGAAATTGAATTTTTTTTTCTTTTTTTTGAAAAAAAGAGAATTTGAGTACACAAGTTTTTTTATCCACAAAAACAAAATCCGTGAATCTGTCAAGGATAAATCCCACAGAATCTTCAAGGGAGAATATGGTGAGCAGGACATAGTTTTATTTTGTGGCTCCACTCACTTTATTTCTCGAATATTTCTTCTTCTTTTTTTATCACCCATTTTCACGAAATTTTTGTTCAAAAACACTTTTTTCATGCATTTTCATATTTTAAGCAATATCTTTTTGTTTTCTGGAAACAAGTAGATCCACGGCATCATCGATCCAAATATTTTCAAGAAAAAAAATGGTGACCCGTCAAAACATTTCCCAGAAATATGAAAAATTTTCATGCAAAATGCACGGCCAATTTAAAATCCTCTCTCCCCATCAAACCTTAAATAAAGCACATAAATTAAAGCAACTTATTAGTGAATTTTATGGGTATGATTATGACGTTTTGCTTCCACATCTTTCATATGTTTTCCATCGTATCTTTCTGTCTTCCATCATCTTAATAAATTAATTAGAATAATTAGGTGCTGAGAATAAAGCAAAACAAGCTTTTCCTAATACACGTACTGTGTCTCCATCTTTGCTGTGATATTACGCTTGTTTTTGCATTAATTTTCTGTCTGTTATTAGATCAAGAATTTTCTTTTGATTTTTAAAATAATTTTTGTTTGGTATAGTAAACTAGTGTTTTTTTATTTAAAATTATGTAAGTAAATCGTATCGGATATCAAACCAACCTTAAAAAAGACTTTTAATTGTTATAAGTTAGGTTAATTGGCTACTATAGTGTGTTTTTCTACGCTCGAGTCCGAATCTCCGTTCCCCTGTATTAGAGTAGTTTAAATAAATAAATAAAATTTTGAGTAGCTATATGTTTGCCAGGTGCGGCATGGAAAGGTGATGATCATCTCCTCCTACCACACCACTACCTGTGATGTAACTTTATGTTCCCTCTTCATGTTTGTTTAAGAGCTAATTAGGTAATGGCCTGCACAAAGAAAAGCAGGATGTGGCACAGAATGGACTACATATGTACAATTACACATAAATTATATACCCTTTATTTTTATTTTTATTTTTATTTTTATATAATAAAAAAAATAATGTAAACAGCGTGGCTTAATGCTTTATGCCATTGTAATATAGGGCCACATCATTTTTATTTATATGCTTTGGTGGTGTAATATAATTAATTAATCTTTGGTTATTATTTAAATACTTATGCACGTACGCAGTCACATTTTAATCAAAGTTAGGAACCAATCATGATCCAACAGCTCTCTTATCCAAATTATAAGTAAACAAAAAGAAAAAGGAAACCCCTTTCCAATTGAAAAAAAATTAAATTAAATTATTTAAAGAAATAAATTTGAAAGAAGAGAGCACAATTATGAAAGAAGCTGAATTTATTAATGGATTGGGAAAGTATGATTCTGCAGGTAATGAATGGGAAGGCAAGTCCTTTGTCCTTGTATCTATTTAATAATAGAAAAATATTGTTGTATATTTGACGAAAAATAAATATTAATACTAAACTTTTTATTTTTATTTTATTTTTCAGGAACGATATTATTAATTGTATATCACGACAATACTGTTAATTGTATAGCACGAATTGAATACTTTCGTTTTCAAACATTAACGATGAAGCTGGCCTTTCCACATGAGTTTTGGTTTGGACACATACATCGTTTTGACAAATATTGTTTATATTTCCCTAGGAAGTCTTTGATTATTTCAACCCATAAAAAGAAAGTAGAAATCTTCATGATCATTTGGAAAGGTGATTTATAAGAAAAGTTTAACCAACCTCATTTTCATTTTTAGGTTTAATCCAAAGATAACTGTTCTAAGAACAAGAATTTTATTTAGTACAAGCGATTGAGAGAGAGGAGCTTATACAAATATTCATTGGGTTTCAAAGGTTTCGAATTTCTACCCACATAGATGAAGATAAAAGACCTCAATCAACTAAGCTATACCCAACTGGCAATAATAATAAGATTTTTTTTTTCCAACATAACAAATTTTGGTTCATGTAACACAATATCTGCTCCAACAAAGCGAAAACTAAATGCCACTAAACTAAATTATTAATTTTGAAGAAAACTTAGTAGATGAACGGCCCCCCACATTTAACATCTTCTGTTATACGATGAAACCAAGATCAGTTTCTAATAAAATTATGAATGCCATTGAAAAGGTCAACCCTTGCCACATGTCGAGAATATTGTTGGATTTGGAACAAAATTAGAATTTTGAGAAGAGTGATTGATTGAAATCATGGCCTCCAACTAACCTCTGATTAGCAACATACCAACACCACCACCCATGTTTGTGTTGTGCGCACGAAATTCGCGCTTCTCTTCATGAACTTGAAGAAATAATTCCCCTTTATTTCTCTTCCAATTCCAACCAATCTCTTCTTTCTCTTCCTTCATATATTAATTTCTTCATCTAATTCCCATTCCATTTTGTGTGTTTTTTGTGTTTTCAGATTTTCGGGTTTCCTTTTGCTTCAATCAAGGTACGTTAACTTGTTCTTCTCCCATTTCTTTCTTTTTGGTTCCTACAAATCTACTCTTTCTCATCATATATTCCCTCACGCCATATGCAACTCCTTTTCTTTTTTGCTTCTACTTCTGGTTTCTAGAGATGGTGGAAGATTTTAGTTGGGATATTTTGTTTTTAATTTATTGCCATTTGTGCGAAGCATAACATGTGTTTTGAAGATTATTTTGGACATATGTTCTTACTTAGTTTCGATTGTCTTTGAGTTCTTGTTCTCCTCTTATGAAAATTAATATGTTGGTAAGTTTCAAATTTGTCTTTGTGGTGTGGGTTTTTGGGTTGCTTGTCAATGGGGATAAGCATGCAATCTTGTCATATAGACCGACCTGACAAGACCTAAGCTAGGTGACAACAAAAACGATCCCCCCTCCCTATCAGCAAAGCATTTGTTTTATACTTTGCGTACTGTTGTTCCAAGTGGATTTAGTTATGCATTATTAGGTGAGCACGGTTTAGGTGAATTTTTTTTGGCCGAAACCTCCCACCGTGTTTATTGTATTGGTAAGCTATTTTCTGAGATTATCGATTAAATAATTTGGATTTAAAAAGCTAAATACACCGTTTTGACTAAATAACTAGTCCGTATATGAAATTTGGTAATCAAATTATTTATGATTTCTAAATAACATGACAATACATGTACCATATACAGAGAACATGCGATGCCTTTAACAACACAAAAAGAAGCAAAAGAAAGAAAACATGTTATTTGGTTCGTAAGAAAAGAGTATGGACCTAAGAAAAATACAGAGACAAAACAAGAATGTTATAATCTAAGTCTTTCTCTCTCTAATGAATGGGAAATGGGATCATGGGACCCATCTGAATTTAGCCCCATTGGTATTCTTTTCATCCGGGTCCTGCAGCGTAATCAAAGCCCTCCCCATAAAGGCTTAGATTCTTGCATTTGACGCAGTAGGATTTGGTCCAGACTTAGGTGAGCCTGAGCTACATTTTTACCATGTGAATCAGAGCAATAAATAACATTAGCATGCAATTGGGATGCTGGGCCCCTAGGCCCACTTCCTATCAATTTCAATACGTGATTAGTATATAGGCACCTGTTTGTATTAACTGACTCTGCTTTTAATGATACTTCTCTTTTCAATGTTAGAAAGAAGATAGCTTACGGTAAGGAATATTGAAGCTAATCTTCTCTTGTCAAAATCTCATTTATTATACTATTAAATCGTCAATTTAAGTTATTTCTTAAAATAAAATTGTTTGAATGTGTCGTCTTAATTGACAATTTAGAATGATATTTCTCTTTTCAATGTTAGAATGAAGATAGCTCACGGTAAGGAATATTGAAGCTAATCTTCATTTGTCAAAACCTCATTTATTATGCTATTAAATTGTCAATTTAAGTTATTTATTAAAATAAAATTGTTTGAATGTGTCGTCTTAATTGACAATCTACGTAAACATGTTCACCATGAATTGATATGTTACATTTGTTAGCATAGTAGATGAACATGCCTTAAATTTATCACATTGATCAATTGGAACTTTTTTCTAACTTATGATTTCTTTAGAAAAATATGCAGGGAGGTAGCAGCATTTGAAATATCTCAGCTGATCAGCCATCAATCAATCCAAGCAATACATATATGGCAACAAAAGCTAAAGATAGCACTACTTCAGGGAAGGAGCTGAAGAAGAGCACATCAGCTTTAAACTCCCACACAAACCACACCAAAAGAGTCACCAAGTCTTCATCTTCTGCAGGCACTGAGAAAGCAACCTCTTCAACCTCTTCAACCTCTTCAACCTCTTCAACCTCTTCAACCTCAACAACAAAGCAAGTCCCAAACTATCTGAGGCCTACTTTGAGTGCCTCAAGACATGAAAATTCTTCCAAGTCATCATTAGCTGGGAGCAAGAAACATGGCTCTGAAGACTCTGCATCATCTCAAAAGCCTACACTGAGTAGAAGAAGATCTTTTGACAAGCCACCATCACCGTCAAGACTACGCAAGTCACTGATATCACCAGGAAGGGACACATCGCTACGATCTTCATCGTTTACAGCGAAAAGCTCCAATGTCCCGAAACCCAGTATAGATAGGTCTAATTCGAAGACGGCTAGAGCCGGAAAGCCACAGCTTTTGTATGCAAAGAGTGTGAAGAAGAGCAGTACAAGTGGTTCAGCCAAGAAGGAAAGTACAGCTTCAACAAGACCTCCAAAGAGTGAGGACATAACACAAACACTCGATCTTGAAGCCGATCTAGAGGCTATAGAGTCTTTGGATCATCAAGAGGTTGAAGAGGTAGGTATGATTGAGAGTGAGGAACATGAAAAGGTGGTTCTTCCAGACCCAAAAGTTGAAGAGAAGGAGCAAGTTGATGATCATGGTGCAGCTGTAGAAGCTGAAGCTAATGGCGGCGAGGATGAGAAGCTCAAGACTAGTGACAGTTCTACTGTTAATGCAGAGGAATTGCAGGAAACTGTGGAGGAAAGAAATGAAGAAAGTGGAAATGCATTGGTCCAAGAAGAGAAGCCTGCAGATAATGAACAACATCAAGGGGAAGATAATCAGAACAAATTAGATGAAAGCAGTGAGGCTCAACCAGAAGAGGGTTTGGCAAGTGAGGAAACAAAAGTTGAGGTGAAAGAAGATAAAGGAAAAGAGAATGAAGAAGATGGTGATGCAGTGGAGGAAAGCAAGAATGTTGAGGACATGGCCTTGGATGAGAAGGAAGGGATTGCATTGAAGGAAGGGGAAGAAAAAGCTGATGGGGGAATTGAAGAAGCAAAGCCTGCAGAGGCTGCAGAGGCTGCAGAGGCTGCAGAGGCTGCTGAGGCTGCTGAGGTTGCTGAGGCAGCTGAGGCAGCTGAGGGAGCAGAGGAAACAGCCAAGCCAAGCCAAACAAGCGAGGGATCACAAGGAGGGAAAAAGGACTCTGCTCCTGCATACAATGATGTGATTGAGGAGACTGCAAGCAAGTTGCTGGAGAAAAGGAAGAACAAGGTGAAAGCATTGGTTGGGGCATTTGAGACTGTGATAGATTATGAATCAGGATCCAAATGAACCCATTTACAATATGATGTTGTGAAATCTGTACTCTCTGTATATTGACACATACATTGACATGTAATGTGGAGGATTAAAAGATTAAAGAAAGAAAAAAATTGAATTGGATAGAAATGCTGACAAATCTTTCTATTAGCATTGGCATTTAGATTTAGAGGGTGTCATTGAATTTGTATGTTTCCCTACATGAAATTTGTTGATAGTACCTGTATAATGATATATTATACAATTTGTACATTAATTATGCATTCTTTTTAGTAGTTTTAGCCTAATTTTTGCTAGCTAGTTAGATAATTATAGACAATCTGCATTTTCCATGTGAAGTTTACTGCATTGCCAGAATCAGTGAGCAAAATATTTTCAAATAGCTAATGAATGTCACACGCGTGTCGATTCGAAATTGGAATGTAAACTGTGATCATAGATACACATATAATATCAAAAACAGAAATGAATAAATTGTATACATAAACGACCAATAGTTTTATTATTCAAGTTTGGAAACGTACATCCGAATTGCTTCCCATTTGAGAGAGCTGCCTGATAAAGTATCAGCAACAAAACATCGAAATCCCAATAAGAAAAAATGAAAGACAAAAAGAATTTAGAACTGAACTTTGCCATATATGAGATACTTTTCTTGGTGCCCCATATAGAGGCCAGGCCACCCTTTGTCTCTCACATTATCATCCTTGGTTCTTTGGCACACCATGACCAATTGACCATTCATTTTAGAAGCTTCCTTCATAATTAACTAATTTCTTCTAGAAGCTATCCCTTCTGCAGTACCTTAACTCCAAAGAAACCTGTCTCTCAAACCTCAGCTGACGACGAAAATTCGCAATGAAAACATCAGCCCGGTGATCAACATCATCATCATCATCCGAAGCGCGATCATGGGTCCTTGTGCTAAGAACCCGTCTAAAACACCGATTCTCATCGGCCTTATCATCTTCAATGCAGCCATACAAACCCAAACTGTCATTGAAGCTCAAGCACTGCCTTGCAGAAGCTCTGTTAGTACAAGCAAGGATTGAAGCCAATTTCCATCGGTTTAACTTAAAGCCAAGTAAAATGAGGTTTAATTTCTTCACTGCCCTCTTCAGGTGGCTTACAAGTGACGAACTTTGCCTGCCCATTTTTGCTGTGGTCTTGTTGGAGTGAGAAGCTGATGCAAAATTGTTGCATATGGAGTGAGGAGTGAAGGGTTTTTATAGACATGGGAGAGAAGCTTCTTGAGCAAGCAACTGTTTGGTTATGTGGTTTACTAGAAAGCGTGTTGGAAATGATTAGGCGACGCGTGTTTGAACGTGAAGGCTGCAGCTTCCAGCTATTTGTTAATTATTATTTTAGATTATTTTTATAAAGAATTACAGCTATGTAAATTGTGTGTGAGGTACATGGGAAGAGAGAAGGGAGGGTGGTGGCTAGTGTGACAGAGAGAAGTAGAAGAACATAAGCTTGGTTTTTTGTTTTGTTTTTCTGTTCTTTTTGTTCTTTTGCTAATGAAGAAGAAGAGAATGGTTGTCATGGGGCCCACTGCTTGCTAAATAAGTTTTGCACTACAAGAAATTTGAAGGTGGTGCTGGCTAAAAAGCCTAAATGGCTGTAACTTGCAACGGCTCTAATTCTTGAGGTATACAACAAATATCCTGTTTCCATAAACTTTAAAAATTGATATGACTTTTCACTAATGTCTTGGTTATAAACTTCAAAAATTTATGGCGTTTCTGGATTTCAAAGGTCATTTGAAACAACCCCCCTAATCCCTTTTGGGAAAAAGAAAAAAAAAACCTATTCTACTTTTGGGTTGGTAAAAAGGCGATCATGTCCTGTTTTTCTTAAAGCCGTGTTTCTTTTGTTTTCGAGTTTCTTGTGTTACCAAATACAGAAGAACAGAGCATTAGAGCTCACCTTGAGCTAAAAGAAACACGGAAACAGACGAAACACAAAGCTTTAAGCACACGAGTTATATTGAATGCTCACACGGTTCTAAGTACATCATAATTTATTTTTCTTTTCTCTTTAGTTATAGAAACATCATCACCAATATGATGAGTGAGCGAAAGCAAAGTAGTTTACTTGTGAGGCAGCTTAATGAATCATGAACCCCATTTAGGGGATCATCATGAGCAGCAGATTATAGAAATTATTTAGTACAAAATTGTATATGAAACCAACAGGACTGTCATGTGAATTTCCATAATGGGAAAAGATGAACAAATTTCGGCTTATCAGGATCGGCTACTACTACGATTTCTCTCTAAAAACCCTGAAGAGAAACAAAACTCTAAAAACCGGAAGTAGCTGACAAAAACGAGAACATTCCCAAGCTGGTTTACGAGCTCCAAACTCAGGAGTTTGCAACCAACTGCTCCGGAACATCAACATGAGAGCTTTGTTCTCCAATCCTTGCACCTTCCTCATCAGCTACTTGGTTGTCAGCTCCTTCCTCAATCTGTTTTAGTTTGTTTGACCAACCGTACATCTCTCTCCTGACGTCCCTCTCGTCTAGTTTTAGTTGTTTGAATTTCTGTTCCAAATTGGCTTCAGCTTCAGGTTTAATTAACGCAACCGGTGTCTGCCGAACCTCTTCATAAAGCTTTTCAATTTTGGCTTTCCAAACGAGACCCATTTCTGTATCCATCCTCTGGTAAGGAGTTTTCAGAAAGTACTCATCAATCCCACCTGCTTTGTCTATGCAACGGAGAGCATGGGTGGTGACTTTCACCCGAATGTGACGGTCAAGGATGTAACTGAAGAGACGCTTCTCCTGCACATTTGGCTTCCATGTCCTCCTTGACCTGTCACCGCCAACAAAGGAAAGTTCCGGTGGTTAATATGACCCATTTTCACAAATTATTACAAGATTAAAGAACCTAGTAATTCAAAATCAGAGTCATATAAGCCAACCCTATTCTATAAATTGCATTGAATATACTCTGAGAAACTGTATAGCGTGCTACACTATGCCAAATTCTAACAAAACAAAAAAACCCATGTAGACCTGGGCACAGCAGACAAATATAAAACTTGTACACTTCTAATACTTGTCTGGCACTTGTCCAGATTCCGTAGAATCCTTATGATAACGCATGATACGTTTTGCCAATGATTGAGCCAGCTCAAGCCTTAGCTCAAATAGCTTTGAGAATACAATTTCTGAAGCAACAATGGTTAAAATGGCAACCCACAAGTTTAATACTTCAGTTTGATATATAGTACACACCTCAACAAACCCTTACTCCCTACAAAGAAAATGCTTAGAAACATACAATACAAAGCATTCAAAACAGTCACTACCCAGCTAACTAAAATTAAATTACATCAAAATCACTGATCAAGTCCAAGATTTTGGGTTTAGATATTACAAAGGGTCCTACAATCATATAAAAAGTTCTGTAATTTTTAGCATTGTCTTTGTCATGGATTGAAATTAGGGAAAATTTTCAATTTTCAATAAGCAGAGCTATTAAAATTGAAAAGGCAAGAGAAAATGAGAAAAATACGAACTTGTTGCCACCGTCTTCACTGATTTGATTGCCAAACTGGATGTGGCGGCCAGCGTAGATGCCACGTTTGGCCCGACCCATAATGATTTTGGAGTCGGGTACGCCTTGCTTCTTGAGCTCCTCTCTCAATCGCGGAGGTAGGGTTTTGTCTCCCATTATGCCTTTCTTCTTCACCTCCTCCTTCAGTCGCGGAGTTAGGGCTTTGTCTCCGAATTTCCTCATCATGCTCTTGATCGTCTCCTTTCCTTTGAGCGCCATTCTCACTCACTGTGTCTTCGTTAATTAGGGTTTTGCAGTGGCCAGTGGAGGGTTCAATTCATTTCCTGTGTTTCCCAGTGGCTTGCCTTGCGTTTTGGGAAGCAGTAGCACAGTGGCTTTTTCTTTTATCTCTTTTATTTTTTTGGTAAAATCTACTTATGTCAGTTGCATCAACGGCTCTGATTATTTTTGGTTTTACAAAAATTGCTTTTACAAAATAGATTATTTGATTCTTAAATCTTTAATTGAATTTTGGCTGATGGAAGCCTTTGTTAAAGGTGCTTCACATTGGTCTTGTTTTTTTGTCAAGTTTTCTGCATCACCTATTGAGATTTTCTGAAATACACCATTAAGATTATAAATAAAAGAAATATGTCAATTAAAAAGATTGGAAAACGATCTCAAATATTCAATGTATTTGGGTTACAAAGCCCAAATAATGGTTCATGTTTATCAAGCTATGGGCCTGCTTAGAGATTCTTGAATATACGAGTTTCACATGGGTGCACGTTGATTAATATGAATCTCACAGCAAATATTACATGACGGTCTTACAGTCTCACCCAAGAATTACCAGAATTGCATATACTCGTGCCAACAGATGCTAGTAAAATTCCAAATTACTAACAGCCTCGTTCCTTGAATTTACCCTCTTGAGCTGTTTTCTGGTAAGGCCAAATTGGCCAATGCATCAGCCAAAACAGCTATTATTGCCACAAGACTTCATAGCAGGGTATAAACAAGCACCTTTCAGGATACTATTTTCACTGCAATCATATTTATATAACAAAAATTGAATTTACAAGGAGGCTATAGTTTCATGCTCTGTAGATTGTTAATCAGGTTTCTACCTAAAGAAAATTTCAGTCCTGGCGTTTCTGGTGTGACAAGATTACACAGCTGTTCAGCTGTAAAAACACCAACTGCCCTCAATCTTGAAGCAGTACCACCATATACTGAGCTGTGGTTTATTACAATAACCATTTTATATCTGTACTTCATAATCAGATCCACCACATGGCCGATCGATGTCCTAGTAGTAGCACAAGGAGGCGGTCTTCTCATCATCGACGAAAGAGGGGCGTTCATCTACGCAATAGTATGCAAACTTCCATTAGCTCATAAACTTTAAACATATAGTTGTTAATACAAATGCTCATTTAATTGTTAAAATGCTGTTTACAACACAACACAAAGCATTTGACTTGTAAATTTGCAATGTTAGGGAAAACATCTATCAGATTTTGCTTGTACCCTATGGTCCAGGATAAAAAGCAATTTATTTCTACCATCAGTGAATAGTAAATACCTCTCTACAGTCTTCACGGTGCAATACTCCGATGCAGCTACCCCAGTCATCTACAATGGGCACCACTGAATCCCTAAAGAAACGCATAACCACTTTGTTCAAGTGCACGGTCCCATTTAGTGGCCGAGCTGCTTCAAAGGGCATCATGACACTCTCAATCGGTTCACTTGTCAATACCTAAATAGAAAAGGTGTACAAAGCAAACACATACAAAAATAATTAAAAGCCAATAATTGAGTACATATCAGAATGTAAATCAGTAGTGGCTAAAGATATGAAAGTAGTCCCTTTATCATTAGTTTTGATTGATTTATAAAAGATCCCCCTTCCATAATTCAACTAGTCCGGGTTATTAAAGTATCTGATTTTTTAAATATATTTTCACCACCAGAAATTCTTCATCAGTGCATTGAATTTTTAAAATCATATCCAGTCACACTTCTACATAATTTGATATTCTACATTAAAACCACTCATGGTAGGCCCCTTAGCAATCATCTTACATGCACTGACACCTATATATGAAAGTATATTTGCCAGGTCATCAGGTTAGGACCTTAAGTAGCTAATTTTATCTACAATTTGAAAGGAAAATAAATGTATGAAAACCTGAGGAAGTAGATAAGGACTCAATCTTGATTTGGTGAATCCTAATAAGGCCTCTACGCGTAGTGCAACCTGCAGTGCAAAGGCATATTAATGAATTCATGCTAGGAGGACACAGAAATTATAATGTAGGTAAGCACTGAAAACAAATAGAATTCCAAATAAAAGGCCTACTTAGTCAACTACTAACACATACAAGAAGTAATATTGAACTAAAGTTTGTGAAATTCAAAGAAATAAGTCCAAATTTTTATATAAAAAAATCCTTAAACAAGTTTCCTCGGTATCAATTTAAAGGGTCTAGAGAACTTGAAGAGGATAAAACCAACTGTGCAGCACCAACCCAGAATTTTTAGGCATGTCTTTAACATTATGATATAACATTGTCATCCTTCAAAACAGTGTAGATTACCTACCACATCTAATCTTAATCTTCATAACTATTAAACAGTCATGGAGGGTAAAAGCACATTACATACCATGCCTCCTCGACTTGTCCATGATATTCTCTTCCACCTTGTAATAACATTTTCAAGGCATTTTATAGCCACGTCTACCTGAGAAAACCAAAAAACATAAAACAACAAATGGTCAAAGTCAGATTGCTCATGCCAATCAAATGCAAAAGGTTAGAATTAAGTCAAAATTGAACTAATGCACTAACTTGATAGTACCATTTAGAGGGGAAAAATAACTAAAGGAAGGCAATGCTATATATCTTGTGCAAGATCTAGATATTAAAATCAGCATCCAAATGCCTCAAACATCATGAAGGTAAACAGTAAACAGGAATGGAAAGAGATTTATGCAGTAACACACCCCATACAGAAGATTGTGAAGAGTTGATATACTACCTGACCACCATTTAAAGCTGCCTCCATGAGAAGATGATCAGCTTCCTCTTGAACCATTGAGGAGATAGTTCCAGCAGTATCTCGCCACATGTGATCTTTTAGATTTTCCACGGTGGTATAATCTCCTCTAACAGCAAAGGCACGCATGAAGGAAAGATAGAGGTGAGGTTTTGGTCGCAAGTCTGGATTTCCACCAGCCAGCTTTAGTATTTCTCCCAAAATGCATAAAGCACCTAAGCACAAGGACAAAATTTTAATTTGTAGAAGAGTAAGAATTGGTTTTAATTTCTGACACTTCAAAAATCCAGCATCCATCCAAATTTGATAAGAAAAGAAACATGAAATTTTAACCAGTCCACTTTCTATGCGGCATACTTGGTGCAGCATTTAATGAGACCTCTAACAGAGAAAACTAAATGCAGAGGAATCTTGATGCCTACATCAGCATGCAAATGTACAAGCTCTATTCAAATTGCATCGTTTTTGCAGATCTTTACATCACCATCATACTTGACATTGGCAGGTGGAAGAAATCGCTTTTGTCTCTTCTTCATCATTTGATTGACAATATATTGAATTTTGCAATGTAAAAATGGAGGGCGTGCAACTTAAAACAATAAGGCAAATGTAAAGATATAGACATTGGCAATTTCTGATAACTTAAAATCCTTGTATTGCATTCTACAACATACCCTTCATTGAGCCACAGCCTAGCAAAGCATCGACAGCTGCAGTGTATGCTGTTCGATCAATAAACAAACCAATATATGTTTTCATTTCCAATATAATCTTCTGAACTGAATTGATATCTTTGGAATGCCCAAAACCCTGCCAAAAGAAGACACACAAAAAGAAAGAAAAAAAAAATCATAGGACTTTAAGGAACTGAAACATCAATTTACCAACAAGAGAAATATATAAAGCGTATTCCTCAGGAGGTGGGGGGTGGGGCAGAACGAAAAATCTACTTCTTCCATTCAGAAAAACGAAAAGGAAACTACTAACATAAAGTTCCTAATATCTTTTTTCAATTAAAAAAAAAATAGATTACCACAATGTTACAGAGAACAAGGTTTAAAAGAAAAAGACTATAAAGAAAGTTTACAACCACAGTGGCTGTAAAAAATGCTACCATGCAATAATGAATATGTCATACAGTTGACATTGTTAAGAAAATACATTGAATAACTTGCAAAAATGAGCATGTCCTAAATTTCATTAACAAGGTTGTTGAAAGAAAAGTAAACGTACCTTAAGTAGTGTAGTGTAAGTGACGACATCTGGGAAAAGGTCACCATGACTAAACTTCTGTGCTTCGTCCTAAAACAAGGAGCCATATTTAGTAACTTAATTTGCAACAATCTAATACTCTTAAAATATCATATACAGGCTCTAAACTGGCCTTTTATATAGCTTGGGACCTTCATTTCCTCAAAAAACTGCATTGCCATGTCCAACTTTCCAGCTTTTACACATGCAGATATTAGAGTATTATAGGTGAGCCTCTCAGGCTTTAATCCTAGACGTAATATCTCTGTGTGCATGGTTATCGCACCCTGAGGAATGCCTGCATTGATATATCCCTGAAAATCAGGAGCAGAAAACCCTTAAGGCACAACATTTTCAACTAAAATTATAAATCTAGGATCGTGCATACACAAAACGCTGTCTGTATCTTGATTGCAAAGCTCAGTTCTAAAAGTAGAAAAAGAAAATTCATACTGTAATTTGTTAAGTCTCTTAAAGAACAATATATAGGTCAGTGCAGAACCTTCATTAATAAGTTGTAGACTGTGAGTGTAAGACTGCCACCTTCGCGGAGAAGAAAACCATAGTGTGCAAGAAGCCCATTAGCACGGCGTAAATCTCCTGCACTACAGCAAGAAGCAAACAGCGCATGCACGTTTGTAAGCAACTAATTTGGCTTATTAGTAACCAAAATGTACTGATCAGAAAACTGATCTTTCAATTGGGTGCTATTATTTTGGTCCTAACATTATATTAAGACAATGCCCACAAAGCACTTATTAAAGAGCATTGAATTGGTGATACAGACCTGCTTCAACTAGAGCATTGAGCAGACCAAAAACGAGAGGTGCTGACAACTTTGGACTTCCCACGGCAGTACCTAGCTCCACAGATTCAAGTACTTGAAACGCTTCATCAATTCTTCGAGCCCTGCCCAAACCCTTTCAACAAGGCACCCAAATCACTGATAACAAATCCATGGGAAGCAATAAAAAAATTATTTTAAAAAAAGAAGAAGATAAAAAAAGTACCTTCAAAAGGGTACCATATGTGACAGTATCGACGCCGCAGCTTCCTGGGTCAGACATTTCATCAAACACCATAAGAGCAGAGTCGATATCGCCGCAATGAACACATGCCTCGACGACCGCATTCATCACTATGGTGTTCAGCTTCCCGTATCGTTCTTTGGCCATCTCTATCTCCTCCATTATCTGCAAAACAATAAAATCAAGAAGAAAAAAAATCCATCAATGCAAAACAGAAAAATATATATTTCGAGAAAAAGAAAACAGGGTTGTGGAAAACAGGACCTGGTGAAGCTGTCTCCGGCGAGTGAGTTGGACGACGCGGGAGGTGAGCCGCCTGAGATTAGGTTTGCGGGGAGGGGCGGTGCTGATTCGACGACGCCGTAATGGATAAGAAGAACAAACAGAGAACGAGGGAGAGAAGGCTTGCATTGTATATTGTGAAAAGGCTCAGAGCTAGCCATCGGCCATGGATCCCTCTGTACAGATAATGTCAGTCAGAGACTGAAGTCGGGAGCTTTTAGCTTATTGGCGGGTAAATTAGTGGGTACACTGTTTTAATCAGTTCAGGCCCAATAGGCCCACATAGGCCCATCATGGTCCAATAACCAAACTTTCCTTTCTGGTAATCAAATAACAAAAGGTTGCCTGCTTAAAATTAGGACAATATTGCGGGAACAACTAGTAGCCCAGTTGGTTGGTGGTAGAGTGAATTGTTGTTAACCCATCAGGTCATGGGTTAGAACTTAGAACCCCTGCGTGTGTAATCACCCTCTCTTGTGTGTAATCGCTTCTAATCAAAATTAAAAAAAAATAGTGTAATATTGGAAAATGAATGTAGCTCAAGTGGTTAGAAGCACTTAGTCATGCAATTAAAAATGAAAACCAAGATAATGTCGACTCACTAGACTATTTGGTATTTTCTTTTTTTTTTGGGTTAAGATTTGGTATTTTCATATCAGACTATTAATGCAAACACATTTAGACGGAGTAAATACCTAATCAACGGTTTAAATTGACAATCGAACATAGAATGTCACTTTTGCGAAAGAGAATATTTTCTATTTAAAGCATAGACAAAATGAAATGGGGTTGAAACACAAGATAAATGCGCAGCAGTGGGTACACAATGAGATGTGAAAATTGACAACTTATCATACAAAAAGCTACTTGTTCTAGTTGAAAACACATATAAGGCAAGCAACGCCTTCATTTTTTTACTACAAAGGTAATATTCTCGTGCCCAAAACTATACCCTTTCAGCCATTTTCAGACCTCCTTTTTTGTTTATAGGCTATGCCTAGAAAAAAGGCCGACATCATAATCAACTTTTGAGCTTCATGCTCATCCCTCCAATTTGAGGTAAAGGCAAACTTTTCCTCTTTTCACACCAGAAGGACAGCGCCAAGTGGGCGGAGTTGGAAAAGCTCCTTATTTGTTTGTCATTTTTCGGAATGACCCTTGTACTTTTTTAATTGAGGTGTTCAAACTGACCCAAATAACCAGCACAAACAGCTCATGGAAAACTGGGAAAAGTATGCCATTTTCTATTTTCCGAACAAGCAAGAAAACGACATTAAGCTTTAATTTTTTATTTTATTTTGTCGTGGACGAAAAATTCTTGACTTTTATGCAGATTTTTCCAAACTTCGTGTGCTTCATTCATTTTCCATTTTGTGTTTCTTTCTTTCTATCAATTTCACCATTTAAAAAGAATTGTGCTTTATTTTTACTAATCTAATCTCTCAATCCGTGTTCACACGAGGTTTTCTTTTATGTAAATTCGCGTATGTTATGTTAAAAAAAGTTATTAAATAAGGGAAATTTTTTAATAAGTATTTAAATTAAAGATTTGTTATATATTTCTAATTTCAGCTGTTGAATTGCATTCATTAGATGTGTTAGTAAATTTAATATGCAACATACGTATAATTAATTATCGAAATTAAAAATATGTAATCAATCATTAACATAAAATACTTATTGAAAAATTTACTCTCAAATCACTCAAATGCTCAAACCAAACATTTGATAAGGACATGTAAGCGGTCACCTCAAGTTTTCCACGACACAAATAGATTGGAGTAGTAAGTATAACTAACAGGAGCCTGGCTTCATTTATTCATTGATTGAAACAAATTGCACATCAATTGTAATGTGTAATTAATTGGAAGGACAAAATGCTGATGAAATTTAGGAACTGTCTTAAAAAGAAAGGGTGCTATGCCTTGACAAGGAAAGCACCAAATGCCTTATGTGAATAGAATAGCCATGCCTGCTCCGGAAGAAATTCTTGTGTAGCCTAGGATTGCCCTAATAAGACCAGTCTCTCACAGAGAATGAGAGCATGCATGTGAACCACACTCATGGGTCATTTCTTTGTAAGGGAGTTATCGCATAGGGAAAAACTTCTCTTCTCTTGCTCCTAATTTCGTTTATGTTGCTCAAAATGAAGAATAAATTGAGAAACATAAAAGAGGATATCGGGAACTATTCTCTTATTGAATATGTGATACATATTAGATTATTAAATTTGTAATTCGACACCATTCCTGAAAATAAAATTGCGTTCAAATTAATAACTTTATTAGACATTCTTTAACGTAACAAATTAAAATTGTGTGACGAAATAACATTTATGATAAGATACTTATCCGCTAAGTGAAAGATCACAAAATTAAGAAGTCTTATTCAAACCATAAAGAAATGGGCCTACAACTATTATTATAGTCATTCTCATTAAAGCAAATGGGATCATAAGTCTCTCCCAGTAGTTCATCTTCACACCTATATGCATACCCCACAACTCTCATCCTTTTATTCCAATCAATCATCATGCACCACTATGCATCCCCATTGGATCAAACCCAGCTCACCCCCAAAAAACAAGTCCTTTACACATCCTCTTCTTATTCTTCATTTTTTTATTCTTTAAAACCCACAAATTCAAGTATTCAGAAAACCAACCACCAATTTCTGTCTCTCTGTAAAAAGAAACTCTGAACCTGGTTCTACTGAAACTTTCGTTTTGTTGCTGTTTGTTTAATCCACACAAGTCTTTTTCTTTCGGATCTGCCGGTGTGTGTTCTCAAGTTTTGTGCCGTCACTCTTTGCCTTACTTTCCGGTTTCTAGATGCGCGCGCACACAAAAAAACAAGCACCACCCAATCACCCAAATGCCTTAAACAAATCCAATTTTTAAGATCAAATTAAACAATTGATCGTCCATTTTCAAGACCTTTGACGACCCAATAATTCTTCCCACCTTTCTCCACAAAGTGAATCTTTGCTTCGTCATCACACTCCTTAATTTGATCTACTTGATATCTTTTTGTCACTATAAATAGTCGGATATAATATGCTACAAGATCATCAGCTAGTCCAAGTGTCGAACACCTTAGCTACTCACTCTTAGATCCATATATTCTCCTAGAAATTCAATTTTTATGACAATTTCTTCATCTGGGTAGTTTTATTTATACTTCTAGATTAGAAATTCGCAGCTTGTTTGTGTTTGTGTTTGATTTCCATCAATGGCGGCTGTGAAATCGTCATCTTCATCGGTATCAAACCCAGTTTCTGATCAATGTTCTGACCAAGAAAGCAGCAACAAATCTGAGCCATTAATTCCTGGGTTACCGGACGAGATTGCCGAGCTCTGCCTTCTTTACCTTCCCTACCCCTACCAAGCTCTGGTGCGTTCGGTCTCTGCTTCGTGGAACAGAGCCATCACAGACTCTAGCTTCGTTCGCTGCAAGAAATCTCTGTCTCTTCCTCTGCCTTATCTTTTCGTCTTTGCCTTCAACAAAGTGACGTCCAGGATTCAGTGGCAGGCGCTGGACCCTCGATCGGGCCGTTGGTTTGTTTTACCTCCCATGCCGTTCCCCAAGGCCGCCTGCCCACCGGGCTTCGCATGCACATCGCTGCCACGTCAGGGGAAGCTCGTTGTCTTGGGCGGCGTGCGGTCAGACTCAGAATGTTCTACGCGCACCACCATCGTGTACTGTACGTCTACAAATCAATGGTCAATTGCCGCTCCAATGCGGACCCCACGATCATTTTTTGAGGCGGGAAATATCAATGGTAAGATCTTGGCGGTTGGCGGTGGTGTGGCCCGCAATGGTGATTCGATTAGGGCTGTAGACTGTTACGACCCTGAAAATGACACGTGGGCAGCGTCTGCCACGCTGCCCACGAGTCTAGCCAAGTACGACTCCAATGTGGTGGGAAACAAGATGTATGTCACAGAGGGGTGGATGTGGCCGTTTATGCTTTCGCCACGAGGCGTGGTTTATGACCCAGACGAGGACACTTGGCAGGAGATGAGGCAGGGGATGAGGGACGGGTGGACGGGGGTTAGCGTGGTGGTGGGTGAGAGGTTGTTGGTCATATCGGAGTATGGGGATTGTCCGATGAAGGTGTACGATCCGGATGAGGACACATGGCGGTATGTGAGTGGGGACAAGTTCCCATGTGAGGCACTGAGAAGGCCTTTTGCTGCGAGCGGGGTGGAAGGGAACATATATGTGGTGGCATGTGGGTTGAATGTGGGAATAGGAAGGCTGTCTGAGTGTGGAGGAGGAAAGGATGAGCTAAAAGTTGAGTGGCAGGTTGTGCCAGCTCCAAGTGCTTTTAGGGGCTTCTCTCCTTCTAGTTGTCAAGTACTTTACGCCTAAAATAATTGAGTTTGATCAATTATCATTCATATCTGTTTTTGGCCTCGTTAGGCAATTTTATTTTAAACTATGCACAACCCAACTTCTTTTATATTGTTTACATAATAATATTCTACAGCTAGGCTCAATATTTGCTTTGCTCTTCTACATAGACAGAGACATATATAGTGGCACTTTTTTTCAGGTTCGTTTGACCTCTTCGTTGAGCCAAACTTATTCCCGTTACAATGAAGTTTTTCTCCTCTTGGTGGCCTATGAGATCCGTCATATCTTATCTAAATCTTGTAGAATATTTTGCATTGGCTCCAAATTAAAGTTGCCAATAGTAAAAAGAGAAAAAAGGATCATGACCATTCTTGAGGGTTTGAAGAGTTGGAAGATCTTTTTCATGCCTTTAATTATTGGATAGAAAATTCAAAGTAATCCAGTTAAGGCCAAATTTTTTGAATAAGATTGTGAAACACGCACGGGTCTCACAGCTTTTACTTTATGCTTTCGATTGGATTTGAGCAAATTGAGTTGATTATATTTGACATGCGTCATGATGTTTTCAGAAAAGCTTTGAGTTGAGTTTGAGGCAAGTTTCCATCAACAGAGCAAATTAAGGAATAACCAATAAAAAAAAGGACAGAGCATTTTGTTTTGTTTTGTTTTTTTCCCATCACTTACGTCAGAAAGGGATGCTGAAGAAGCATCAACGCGGTTAAATATGACATAAAATTCTTATCTTATGTAAAATTGAAATTGTCACGTTTGGGGTCTAGAATCTTCTACATACGCGCTTATTACACAACAATTGGACCTTTCTCCACCCTTTCCAGTTCCCAAACTTCCAGACTAAGCTAGAACTTTGAAAAAATCCCAAAAGAAACCTCCCCATATAAACATGAAGCCTTGAAAAACTTTGTGATCATATCTGCCTGCATCTATTATCTTACCAGCAAATAAACAGCTTCAGCTTAGCTTCTTCCGCCTTGAAATATACCAAAAACACAGCAACCCGAGACAGAAAAGAAGGAAAGACAGAGAAAGGAGCAAGCAACCCAGAAACCCGGAAAGGCCCGAGGGGGTTGAAGGAAGAAGGAACCATGTGTTTCGTGTTTGTGTGTGGTGAAGATGAGACGGTGCTTTCAAGGCAACCAGCACCAGGGGCATGCCCCTACTGTGGAGGAATGGTGCAAGCCATGGATGTTGAGAGTCGGTGGACGTTCTGCTTCCTGCCTCTCTACTGGAAGACCAAGCGCAAGTTGTACTGCGCCGTGTGCACTAGGCGCTTGGTAGTACAGTGATATAAACCGACATCATAATAAATACAGAGATTGCAATTTGTGCTCGTGTAAATATGTAATATGACTTTTTTGTTGTTACTGATAAACAAAATGACAGGCTCTATTTACATGCTTGCGGCATTTTCGTGGAGTTCTTTCTAGATTTTGTTTGATTGCTCTTCTTAAAACTAAATTGAAACGCAATCTAGTTTCTATTTCTTATAACCCATCGAGATTGCCATCTCTGCCAGTTGATGTACAACCAGCAAACAGTTTCATGGTTTCTCTTTTGGGCATTTCTTGCAATTGAAAACATCAGAGAGAAGTATGTTTTAAAAGTTTTCAATTGCTGAATCCCAAGGGCCAAAGAGTGATGAATATCAAAGCTCATAAGAGACCATTCTGTTTTCCCTAACCCCAGAAAACATTGAAAAGCCCATTTCCTCTCAAGTTTCCAATTTCATAAGGGCAAACACAAAACAGAGTCCCATAGCAAAGCCCCACAATTAGACCGTTAATCAACTGTATGTATTCTAACTTTTCCAACATAAAGGGCAAGCAAAACTGCAAAGCTTTAAGAATCAGTTCATAAATGAGAGGATTTTCCTTGGAGCTCATATACTAATCGTAGCTATGGATTGATGGGATCAATAATCACATCACTTACAGAGTTTCAACTTTTTAAAATATGCCGACACCACGGATTTGGGGTAAGGTTTTGTGGCGAGACAAGTTGGGTAGTTTTCGGGTTGTTCAATCCACAGTTTGTGTGCTATGCCACCAGCTGTGAGCTTCTCGGACAAGTTCAATATCTGGGGTTCTCCTTTCACCTCAAGAGTAACCTGCACAATTTGATAAGACCATTGTAATCACTACTTTTAAAGCAATTGCAGCCAACAAATTCAGCATACAATGACCAAATTTACAAACCCCACTGATTGGTTAACAAGAAAATTCCCACCCAACTTGAACCCAAATTTTCTGGCATTGATCTCAATGACCCAATTGAATGAGCAATGATTTTAACCTATGCAACCTCATATTACCTACTGTTTCATACAATTTCTGCACACAAGTAGAAGAAAAATAATCATAGTGTATGCAAAAACCCTTCTGAGCACAATGAAGAAATGCAACATGAACATCACCATTACTAAGAATCACACTTTCCCTTCAACATTTGGAACCAAAAACATCATGCCACTTCAACCCAGAAATCAGAAAATGTTGCTGCACTAAAAAAAAAATCCAACCTTTCCAGCATCACATTCAAACCCAAGTTTTATAATCAAAGCACCATAAAGGAGCAAGCTTTACAAGTTACCTTGTGCATAGAGTCGATATTTTCTGGGCTGCAGTACTGGAGGGTGTGAGGGTCGTCTTTGTGGGACCAAATGGCGGATACAGAGGCATGGCAGCCCTGTGTGACCACGCTCCCCGTCGGCCACGTGTCGATTAGGTCACGGCGGAGCACCACGTATTGAACCAGGACGTCCGGGGGGGTCTCGGATTTCGAGGTGTCCGAGTTGGCTTCGGCGGCGGGTTGACTCATCGAGTTTCGGACGAGTCGACTCGTGGGAACGGCCGCGTTGGAAGAGAGTTTGGCCCCAAAACCAATTGGAGGTTTTGAGATTGAGAAAGAGAGCGTGAGATGGGAGTGGGAGGAGGTGCAACGAAGTGGCGCCACAAGGCACGCCATGGTATAATTACACGTTGGAGCATCTGCATCCTGTCCTACTTCATGTTTAATTTGATGTTTTTTTCCTTGTAGGGCCTGACTTGAGGCCCAACCCAAGCTCGATAATAAAATTATTATGGGCCTGTTTGAGACTCTTTACGTAGGAAATAATTTTGCTCATAACCGTTTTTGCTAGAAACACCTTCTTCTTTTTTGTTGCTATAAAAACATGGTAGTTGCTTCATCATAATAAGCGCTTTTATTAAAAGCATGTTGAACTGTTTATTAAGTTTCAGGTGCTTCGTAAAGAATCACTTGTTTGGTGCTTCACCCTAATCGCTTTTACACGTTGAAATGTTTGTTAAAATATTTTAATACTTCATGAAGAATCACATGCTAGCCACTTCACCAAAATCACGTTTATTAGAGACATGATGAAATGTTGATTACAAATTTAGGTGCTTCGTAAAGCATCGCGAATTGATGACTTCCACCACATCAAGGTGACATTTACCGCTGAGTTAGATCCCTTCTTATGCCTCTATCCCTCATCGAGAAATATAATTGACTAATCCTAAGACCAATGGTCGAGAAACTCAACGCCATTATTCTTGATTGGAGTTGAGCCCTCTTTTTGTACTATGACGAGCCTTGAAACAATAAAGATTGAGAAGGTTGACTCAAGAATAAATTTCATTAAGAGCTCTATTGTAGAATTCATATCTAACTATAATCGAGAAGTAGTGGGGACGACAGAACCTGATATAAAACGCTTTTGATATCTACCTACACAAGCTTCACCTAAGCTATATTAGGTTTAGCTCGAGCTCGGTGGCTTGCCATGAGTCGAAAGATACTTCGGCTCATGACCCGGCCCAACCTAAGTGCCTTAATGGTACGTGATTGGGCCAAGCGGTCTCGTGTGGAGCCTAACCCAAGACAAATCGACCTAGCCAGGCCTATTTGACAAACTGGATATTGGTAAGATAGCTAAATGGAAATTGGAATCGAAATACTTTTTGGAAAAGAAAAAACAAACAAAAAACACACACCCACACAAGGGTAACCGAAGCAGTCGATATTTGACTCCTACACCTAAAAACAAGGTCGATGATGAGCATATGACACATTATTGAGTTTTAGTTCCTCCTCCAGAAAAAAGATTCTGGTGACTTCCGAAGTCAGGTTTTGGTTTCTATCAGTTTCTGTTTCATATGTGGCTTTCCTCGTTTGCACCGACCAAACAAAAATCCTTGAAGCTGTAAGCCTGTAACCTAATCAATCAGAAATGACTTTGAACCATTTCAGTATCTTTGTGATATGATCGAGTTGAAGTCAATAAGTCTCTGGAGAGAAAAAGTACTTTCTTTTTTCCTTTTTTTCTTTTTTCCTTTTTTCCTTTTTTTAAGGAACAGGATAAAAGATCTGTAATATTTTAAACCCTATGTTACATACCAAAACCTGACCAAGATAATTGATTGAGGGGCAAACAGGTCTTTATACTTGAGATATCCGATTCAGCAGATCATGTATATCCATTTCCTATTAACACCAATAAATAAATAATAAATAAAAACAATAATCCAAAAGATAATGGAGATAATATTTACTAAAACATATATTTTATATAATTTTTTTCTGGGTGGACATAGAAACAGACAGACCCTCCAGCCAACAACCCTAAAAAAAAGAAAGAAAAGAAAAAAGAAAAAGAAAACCAAATAAGCCACCCAAGTTGATGTTCTTAATGGTCTTGCAGATCTGAGAGGCAATAGCAACTTCTTGACTTGAAACTCTTGAGCCTTCTGTCGAGCAAATTCTTTGGGGCTCTTCTGTCTTGCTGTTCCTTGTCATCTGATGAAGATTGGTCTGATGATGGGTCTTGCTGTTCTTGTTGTTCCTGCTGCTGTTCATCGTCTTCTTCATCTTCCTCATGTTCAGCTAGGGCTAGCAAAGGCATGGACTTTGGGTTGGGCCAGTTGTAGAAAGATGAAGACTTTCTTGACCATTTGGAGGCAATCAAAACCCTCCTCCTCTTGTTGAATGGGTTGTCTCTCTTCTCCACCTCCTTCACTGAGCTCACGGAGGAGCTCACTTCTGACAGACTTGCAAATGACTTTGATTTTCCTGAGAAGTAATTGGATAATCCCCTCCTGCATAAACAAATTATATATTTTTTAAATATAAAAAAAACCCAAATGAAAATCAACCCAAGCTAATTAAGCAAGTCATTAACATATAAAACCACTAATTAAATTAAATTAAATTAAATTAAATATTTAATTATTACCAGGATCAAAACTGAAATTCAACAAAGATGATCACTTTAAGCTAAAAACAAAAATGAAAATTTCATGTTGCAGATCTAAACAGTGACTTACTTGATTGGAAGAGACTCTTCTAACGAACCAAACGAACCCAGAGAACCCAACCCTCCTCCGCCTCCGCCGCCGTTAAACTTGCTCTGCACCTCCTCGCCGTCGCCGTCGCCATCATCTCCTTTGGAATCGTATTCTTCGCTGTCGTCAGGAGCCCCGATCGAGGACGAACTGTCCGAGGAAGCCTCTTCGGACCTCGGCAGCGCCTCCACGTTCTGCTTCACGAAGAGACGGCCGCGGCCGTCCCCGATGGAGAAGGCGGGGCCCACCAAGACATCCATTCAACAGAGGTTGCTGTTTGTTTGTTCGGTCTGGAAACACAGCAGCAGTAATGACAAAAGAGGATATATAGTGTGTTGCTGTTGCTGCTGCTGAGGCGGCGGTGATGGAAAATTTCGGATTTACCCCTCACCGCTGCGACGTCGTCTTCGTTTGAGCTTCCAGATTACGGGGCTTGTAGTCATCAATTGGAAAAAAGGAGGAGAAGAAGAAGACGGTGAAGCAGAGTCATAAGACGCAAAGAGAGAGAGAGAGAGAGAGAAGCCTTGCGTTGTGTAATTAAAGAGAGACAAAGGGGGAGAGGGGGAGGGGGGGGTGCGCAGGTTAAGGAAGAGGCAGGGGGGTGGAGGATAAGCCAAAACCCAAATAAATAAATAAATTGAAAAAAAAAAAAAAAAAAAAAAAAAGGAGGAAAAATGGTACAATTAGACAGCTATATATATAGAAAACAGTAGTCACAGGGCTCACAACAAAAACGCAACACATGGACATGAAATGTTGGGGTGCAGTGAGTAAATTGGTGGGTGTGTTTAGAAGAGGAGAGGCTAACGTCCGCCGTCGGCGAAATAGGGAACCACGCGCTTTGACACGTTCGTAATTACGTGGCAAAGACAGTGACCAGAAATATCCACTCTAACTTATCCTGTTGTTCACTGTCTTCTACACCCTTCCACTTCGTTCCCTTTTTAAAACAAGAAAACAAAAAAAAAAAAAAGATATATAAATACAAAATACAAAAAACCCTTTTCTTTCATTTTAATTTATTTTTGATTTTGTTCCGCTTGGTTTTCCTAAGTAAGGTTTTAATGAGGTCTTGTTTGTTCGCTCGAGTCTGTAATTTTTCACAATTTTAATAAAAATTTACTACTTCCTCTAAAAAAAATTATTTTTGTTATTTCAATTTACCCCAACAATTATTAAGTAATGTGATCTCTTTGTGGAGAAAATAAAACTATCTATTGCAAATCTTCTATTTGGTGATAACGTATCTTTAATTAGGTCAAATATGTACACTCTAAAGAAATTGTACCAATATCAACATTAGTTTATCTTATCTTCTCCTCCATATTTGGTATAAAGTGCTTAATTATTGGCTATTATATCTATTTGTATGGTTTTCTTAAGGGAAAATCAATCTGCATTGTTTAGCCTTATTACTTTATTTTGTCATCTATCAATCCTTTTGGTCACATGCTCAATCAAAGACTTGATACAAAAATCTGTCCCTAATTATCCACCTTCTAGTCTAAGAAGATGATATGTGAAATTAACTCATAAAATGATTCATTGTGACATAATAAGTTTTTATTTGTTTATTTATTTATTTTATTATTTTTTATATGTACCTTGTGCATGTCATAAGGCGGCTTGTCTAGTTTGAGTAGGGAAAATGTAACGAAACGTCTACATGAGGTCGGGTAACCTTTTGATTGGTTACTTTCGCCATTGAGAGAACGCTCTATGTAATATTGGCTAACTTTCTGATTGGTTACTTTCGACCACTAAAAGAGCTTTTTGACCATTCAGAGAACACTTTATATATAATATCGGCTGACCTTTTGATTGGTTATTTTCGAGCACTCATAGATTGTTCTTTCGTGAGCATCTTAAAATAAGAATCAATCATAGATAAAACTCTCGCCCGATATAACCAAACTTATTTGTGGAGTCGGTTAGCTCCTAATTGGTTACTTTCTACCATTGAGAAAAATGTGAATGTTTTCTTTAACAAATGAATCTTTTTCATTATTGTTTCAAAAATAAACCAGTTATAGATGGATTAAGCAAGAGCTTGACATATTTTTTCTTCACGATATTAACAAATGATCTATTAAACTGAAAATCCTATCAAAAATATTTGAAATTTAAAATAAACTGAAAATCCTATCTGATATTGTGAATACATCAGCAAGCAACTGAGGACGGTAGTGAGAAAGAATGCATCCCTATCCATTTTGGCAAAAGGTATGAAAATCTTCAAAGTTCCTATATATATATATATATATATATCTTCTTGGGGAGCTGGATCTTTCTAGAGATAATTATTTTGATTGATATTCTTTATTTGTTGCAAAATCAAAATCAATGCATACTAAATCAGATGATATTAATATTTAGTCACATTTACTTACTTGTTTTTCTTGCCCTCTACGTCGGTATACATATCACTGATTTATGAATGTTGCCAGAGAAATACAATCAAATTAATTATGTCCAACATATTGTTTGTTATATGTCTTGTCTCGCAAAAATCGTCAAGGGGTTTTACGACTTTTCAAAATGAATAATGCTACTCTTATCACATTTGTATACTACATTCTTATATCACTTTATGTGGCAGATGAGGTGGACAACCACATCAAGTAAAATTAATTTAACATTTTATTTTTTTTTATGATTTATTGACACTTTTTAATTGATGTGGATATATACCTCATCTGCCACCGAAAGTGGTATACAAATATGATAAGAACAGCATTAAATATAGGAATTAACAAAATAAAAGAAAATGGCCAATTACCTTTTTGCTTTTTTCCCTTTAATAATTCCCTTCATGAAAATGCATTTTGTAAACACCACTAAACACCATTAATTATAATTTAATTATTTCCAACTTGACAATACTATAAAACAATTTTGACATCATCGTTGTAGTGAAGTTCAAATTTCTTAATATTTTGGATCCATGAACACTCAACCTTGCACATCAAATTACCTTTTGTAAAACATACAATTTGGACTACCCTATCTATTTAGGCCTTATAACATATCTAGGCCCCCTAATGATAAGCATGTTTTAACTTATGAATAAGCAAAGTTAATTTGCACAAAATTATGATAAAGTAAGCAATAGTTACCTAGAAAATCACCTAAACCACTTAAAATTAGGACTTGCCAATAGGAGCCATGAGGTGAAACTCGTTAGACAACCATTATGGTCCCCATAAGCTTAAGTTGTGAGGGATCCTCCCAGTATCATCCAAGATGCATTCTTTAAAGATTTTATGTAATTTTTTTTATTTGGTTCAATGCATCGTTTTCTTTCCAAAATAAACAAAAAAAACAACAACAAAAAAAAGCTAACACTCCCCCATCATGTGTAGCCCACCGTGCACCCACAAAGATAGACATATGCACAGCGTAAAAGGTTTGAAGTTTCAAATCCGTGACCTCCTAGCCATTATCATGTTAGATAATCGTCCTAAAAACTTAGATTGTTAGATAATGAATCAACAATGCATATCGATCCAACCAAACTAAGAAAATATTTAAATATGCTAATGACCTCGATTGACATCTTGCCATGGATAGACCTCATAAGTCATATATGTTGAAGAATAAGTCCAACATCGAAAACTTGATCATATAAATTACGCCATATAATTAATGGTTCCACTACTAATTACATCGAGGCTTTTTATATAAAATTTCACACTTACTGGGCTTTGTCGGTAATTAAGTTAAAAACATTATCAGTGTTGCTAATAGCGGACTGTTAGTCTATCTCATTAAAATTTAACAATATCAATATGTCAAAATGAATTTCCAATAATTAATGAACTCTACCGAGTTGCCACTCAACGCTAGTACGTTGGGAGAAGACAACACACATTGGTTAGGTTTTGGATTAGCTTTTAATAATGCCAAAAGGGAATATCTAAAGCAAAGTTATGCAAAGTTGAAAACCCAATGGGATTGGATTTACAACTTATCCTAATTCACTTCAATAATGAACACGACTTATATATCTTAGTTGTGGATGGTCATGATTCATTATAATGTAGCTAGCAATATCTTCAACATCATCATTTCATTCAAATCTTATCAAATTTTTTTATGAACCAATCAAGCACACACAAACCCATTTCGTGCTAAGTAACTATTGGCCATGTAAAATTGATTAAGGGGAAAAAAAAAAGAATCAAAAGGTGGAGGGGCCATACCCATAAACCAGTAGGGTCCGAATATTTGAGGCCTAAATCGAACTAAATCATACTACTTTACTATTCGTCACACGATGGTTAAACTGAAATTAAATTCATACAAATCCTACGACGCATTCAAATCATGACTCGTTGGTTACACCTAAAATGACACAATCCTTGCAATACAATCAAAGGATTGTGACAAAAAAATAAATGACAGATTAAAAGAGCAGCATCACAAATTATTTTAGACCAGCCATGCAAAGCTAAAATAAAATAATATATAGCATGTTGCTATACAGATCCAGTTGCAAAATTTGGAAAGGTCATTATTTTATTGCTGAGTTAACAGTTACATATTATATTTACAAGGAGAGATAGAGAGATCCAGATTTTTTTCCTAAAGCATATAAGATTTCTTTTATTTGTTTAAGCTCTGAGGACTTGGACAGAGAGACCATTAACACAACTTTGACAAGAAATACAAATAAAGAAGTTGGTTGATTAAGGTGGACTTTGCCTTATTGGCAGACAGATATTCTACCTAGGCTTTATAAACAATTCTACAAATTGCAAAAATAAAATAATAAAATTCAAAATTATTTGATTGGAGGGTACAAGGGTCAAGGTGAGGAGAGCAACCAATGGTTGTGCTTAAGCTCTTAGCCATCTGCAAATCTACCTTATCTATTTAGATAAACTAGTTTAATTATTAAAATAATTATTAATTATATAGTTAATTAGTTTGCTTTCTAATTAGTCATATATGCCACATAAAATACAATAGTCATTAGAGGAGGGTCAAGGCAATTTAAAATTCAAGAGAGGGGGCATATCCATTGCATTGTATAAATCCCTTGCAAGATCCCAAACCTTTTATTAATTGTAAAAAATACTAAGCTTTTTCATGTGAATGAGTCAGCAGCATATATTTAAGCATGACTTTTGGTGTTAGAGAAAAACCCATCATCCAATTGTTGTAGTTTTTTTTAGATTAAAAATAAATAAAAATCATGAGTTCTAATTCAAACGGTATTTATAAAAATTGTAGCTTAAAGGTTACAGCTAGAGAATAAGCATACCAGTAAAACTATGGTTCACATCTCAGGTATCATTCAAAATTCAAAGTGAGTCAAAGCACTATTTATAATGGTACTTGATTTTTATTTTTTTATTTTTAAAGTACAAACGTTAGTATAAAATACAGGAGAGGAGGATTTCATTTACATACACAACTATAATGTTGTGCAGATTCGAATCTCAAATCTATAATCTGCAAGTCAAAGTTTTTTTACTTAACTTGAAAAAGAAAAAATCCATATTAATACCTTTTTATATTAATTTATTAGTAAATTTAGGTTTTAGCCATAAAAAAACTTTCACTTTTGGAAAAAGCCAAAGCTTTTTCAAAAAAGACAGAAAAACCTCTCGACTTTCAAATCAAAGACATGCAAATGTAAAGGATTCATTAAGAAATCTAAAAACAAATAAGGGCAATTTTGTCCATTTTGACTTCTTTTAAAAAATTTCTCTCTCCTTTGGGTTTTTCCAAAGTCTATAATTTGAAATATTAAAAAAATCTAAGTTTGAAATCCTCTGTCCAATTTATAAACGATTTATCAAAGAGCAACTTTATAAATACAAAAATGATAAAAGATTTATCTTTAAAAAAAGAAGAAGCAAAATGAATGAATATTGTTGAAATGAAGCATGACCCAATGGAGTGAAACACAGCACAAAGATGTCTTGTCTCAATTCTCACCCCTCTCCTCCAAAGTAAGGAACAAAAAGGGCTTCAAGAATGCATGCATCAATAATAATTCAACTGAATGTTTCATTATCATATCATTCAATTTCATGGCAACTCTTATCGTTTATGTCGTGGTCCTCATCCTCATCATCATAATCATGAATTTTCTTTCATCTTCAACCGTTGATGATGCAACCTAACTTGGACAAAGGAAAAGAGAAATGATGATAGTTTTCAAGTTGTCATCTGTTGTGGATGTGTGGCATATAATGAAACATCATGCATCATGCATCAACGACTCAGACTCGTCAATCAGTCAATAATTTCACCCGCGTAAGAAATCATCCTTATCGATTAACACACGCCTACCTATAAAGTCAAATGCAGATGTTGGTGGTAAATTAAGCAGCATTTTCATGCGACCCAATGCAATTCCTGCTTTTTTTTCAAGATTTTATGGATTAAGGGGCATGTATACATGACATATTTTCTCAAAAATATCCAAATGCATGCCTCTCATGGTTGACATTGACTGGTCATGATTTGAATGGAATGCGCCTGCAAACTGGTCCCTGGTAGCAATCTTGGTGTCACGTTAGGAAAAAGTGGAAGAAAACAACAACTATATAAATTTGTCGTGTTCACCACAAAATATATGGAGATAAATTTAGAAGATTTTGGTAGGAGGACCAGATTTAGAAGGACCTGGGAAGTTAGGAGCTTTGTATATATGGTGATAATAATAGTTTATACTTTAAAGAGAAATTGCTTAAGCATCCACGCTGCAACTTTCTGGATTTGATTAAATCTGATTTTAGGGGAGACTTTGATTGATTCTAAAGAAAGAAACATCACTAATATCGGATTAGCGTATAGTTAATAGTTTACCTTCCTTTTCTCATCGAGCGAAGTTTCGGTGATTAGTCATGTTGACAAGAGATTAGAGAAAGATAGAAATACCATCAACTAAGACGACAACCACCCCTTGGTCATTAATAGAAGTGACTCAAAAGTCTCCATTGCTAGAATTATAATTTAGCACCTTTGAAAGCCCTTTGGCTGGCTTCCTAATCCATTAACACTTCCCATGTATAATTTTGGTTTGGCTCCGTTTGGTAGATAAGAAACTGTTGTGCAGAAAAAGAAAAAAAACTGTTTGGGTTTTTAGATGGGAAATATTTTATAAGGTTTGTTCTAAGAACATTTCAGTATTCCTATGTTTAATTCTTGACCCAAACAACAAAAAGGTTTCTTTTTCTTTTCTGTTACAACATAGCCGGCCCAGAAGGTTTTGAACAATTGGAATCATTTCTTATCAAAAAAGGAAAAACAGGCTTTTTGAGAAAGGAATAACATACCAATTCATGTCTTACCAAGCAAGTCTAACAAGGATAAACACATACACCGAGGACAAGCAGAAAAGAGAAACAAAAGGAGAATCACCAGCAACAAAATACTAAAAGCTTAAAGTAAACAATTCCATTAAAACGAGTAGATACTTTATTGTCAACAGAATTCCAATAGCACATGGCTGTAGTACATTTTGAAGTTCTCAACAATGCCATTTCATAGCACAAAACAAGCATCTCATGAAGGTCCTTAAATTTTAAGCTTCCCCATGTTCTGATAAGTTACAAAATCAATCACAACTAGACCACTTTGATGCACTTTATCTCAAAGAATTGTACATTGAACCTAGCAAAGGTGTATTAAGGTTTGTCCTGCTGCCTAACCTAATTACTGATTTAATGAGTCTGAGATGAAAGAAAAACGGATAGCTATACCTGAATATATTATCTACGCGGGGATCCAACGGGGTTGTATATTTGTTCATCATCATGGCCTAGAACCCACTGGGCAGTGGAGACAGTGTTCAACTCTTCATCACATTCAGATGAGTTACAAAAATTCCATATCTTAGAATCTCAGGCAATGGGATAGCAGTATTTAGCTCCAGGACCCTGAGAACGTCAGTATATACAAGGTGGAAGGCTAACCATGATAGTCCTGTCCTGTGATTCCACAACGCACATAGTTTGACAATCACACAACCGCAGAGGTAGTACGGCGAAGATCTGTTACTCCATTGTTAAATTTCCCACTAGTTTGCCTACCTTTGAAACTGCCGTATCTAACAGGCTTTGGCTGAAAGAGAGACAAGAGCATTTTCTCCAAAGTCTGTACTGAATACTTGGCATACTTGCTTGAACTTGCATCTTGCTCAACCAAGGGCCCATAGTTCTGCATGTAGCTTCTGTAAACAGGCACAACCGCCTGCACTATGAGGTGGCATGTCTTCTCTCTTAGATCTTTATCTGACACAATCCAATTTGATTGCCTCTTATACATGTCATCAAAGGCTTCATTGAAGGTTTTTAGCCTCTTTTTGACAAGATCACGGGCGGTGGCACGACCACCTGAGAACAGAATCAGACCCTCCCTACTCAAATGACCAGGAAGCTTCCCCCAGCTATCTCTCAAAAACACTGTGGCATAATAGTCCTTGTACTGTTCATGTTCTTTTAACCAGGCATCCCCCAGCAGAACCCCCAACTTAGTTCCCTTCAGGTGCCTGTACAAATGCCAATGATTGTTCATTGCAAAAAGGTTGGACAAAGAGGCATCCTCATAAGCCTTTATCCATGTCTCCAAATTTATCTCAATGGCTTTAATAATTTCCAAAACCTCATTAATAAGGAGCTTTTCTTGAAACTTCTCATGCTTCCAACTTCGGTCAATGATCAGAACCTGAGTTAATAGTGGCTTATAATCATCCCCAAGCAGTTTATTACAATAATCAGTAATGAAGCTAACCAATTTCGGAACACTCCCATCTGGAGGGGGAGGGTTCTGCCTTTGTAACTGCACCTGAAGAAGAAGCTCCCAGAAAATTTCAGCGGCTCCATCAATTACACTCTTAATGAGATCCCTTGTCAGATTTTGGATTTCAATACATGCTGCTCCTCCAAAAAGCCGGTTGAAGTCCAGTCTCAATTTGTTCAAAGATGCGAAAATATCCAACAACTTCAAAAGCTTTATCGGATCTTTTTTGCTCTCTGTAACAGTTTTCCCAAATTGTAGAAATGCAAGAATACCAGCCTGAGCAGCTATCTTTGCAAAGCAACCCATCCACACATCCAATCCAATCCTCTCAAAAACATCATTGCACAGCTTGTACTCCGCCTCAAACAAGTGTTTCACTGCAAACTCCAAATGCTTTCCCCACTGTGCTATATAGCCCTCTATGCTTTGGACATCATTAAACTCTGCAATTGATATCTCAAGGTAATCCAAATTGAGAGCTTGTAAACTTGCCCTCACATTTGAACTTCGAACTTCAATGTAAATGGATATAAACTTCTCAAGTCTATTATTAGCAATCGATCTTCCAATAATAGCTTGCAACTTCTGGATTACCAGAACAGGTAAGGGTGATGGAGCAATGCAAGCTTGTTCTCCAAGTGAAGATGATGACGACATTGGAAGCGGCACACTGTGTTCCATTAGGAGTCTCCGGAACTCATTTTCTAATTTTTCCAACGCAGCCTCCAAAAGCCCACCATCGAGGTTGGCCTTTCCCTCACCATCTTGCAATTCTCGGAGACCTTTCAATGATTTCTTCAGATTTGAAAGGTACCTATCATCCGCAACCGCATTATCCTCCAAGTACTCTACTATATCCTCCAACCACTGAATTGCCAATCCACAGTTGTCACCCAGAAACCTCAGAGCCTCTTCCAGGCGTTTCAACAACGATAGGTACCCCGGAAGATCACTACGCGGATCTGACAATAGCGATTTCTCGAGTCCATGAACAGCATCAAAAACTTTAAGCACAGATGCAGCAGGGCCAACAGCACGGTTGATATGGCCACCAACAGCGGCGAGGGCTTCCTTGTCTGCACGAATGGGTCGAACCGCAGCTTCAAGAGAGGGTAATCTCTGGTTAATCTCTTCAAATCTGTTTCCTGCTTTCTCTAGAGCCGACCCCAGGCCCTGTGATTTCTGTAAACTTAGCCTCAATGACTTGCTTGCAGATATCAAACTCTCAATGCTCTTATCATTCACCGAATTCGCCATTCAAATCCTAATTAAAAACAAACAAAACCCCAAAATCAAAATCTTTGAAACTCCAAGTCTCACTCAAATTGGGAGCAAAAAGAAAAGGAGCAACTTCAAGCAGCTAAATACAAAAAATTCAAAATTGGGCTTTTCTTATATTCCTTTTTCTGAAGTGAAATTTTCTTCATCTCTCTAGAAATCATCGAAGATCAATCAGGACACAAGTACAAGCACAAAACCTCATCTGGGTCCTCACAAAACAAAACCGACACGCTAAGAAACAGCATAAATCTCACTCAACCCACAACAAGCAAACGAAAGGAAAGCAACCCAGATTTTCTTGAGAGTTAAGAAATACAAGGAATGAATAAGAAGGACTCACTTGAAGCAAAAGAGAGATCCAGTTCACCCGGCCAAGCTGAATCAGATTCTGAACCCGGTATTCAGAGATTCACACACAGAGAGAAACGGAAGAAGGAGAGAGAGAAACCCTAATCGTGAAAGTAATGTGAGAGTGATGGGAAGATAGAGCGCGCTTTTGCAGAGTTCTATTTTTCGCAATGTCCGACGAGAGTGGTGCCAAAGTGCATGACAGTAAGGCAAAACCGCAAACCCTTCTCCCTTGCTTTGTTCTTAAACTCGTTTTAGCCCCTCTCTCTCTCTCTCTCTTATTTTCTCTTGCTGCCAGCCAAAACTCTATTTTTGTTTTTGTTTTGTTTTGTTTTGTTTTGTTTTGTTTGCTTTGCTTTTTATGACTTTTCTTTACCTTTCCTTCTCAGCCTCCTCCTCTTCTTCTCCACTCTGTTAAGTTTGAAAACCCTTTTGGCACACAAGTAGAATCTGACTGCATCAACTCATTCTTTTTTTTTTTTTTTTTTGGTCAGCTGCATCAACTCATTCAAAAGCTAAATTCTACATGATTTAAGAAATCATTAATTTTTTACTTCATTATGAGGGTAGGCTATATGGGTAGGGTCGGGAAAGGATGAAATGAAATTATGAAAGAGGCTGTCATGTCACTGAAAAAAAATAAAAATAAAAATAAAGTCTTAAATTGATGTAATGAAAAAAATAAGTTTGTTTTACATGGGTGGGTTTGGGCAAGAGAAGTTGGAAATTGGGAAATTTGTCCTCACTTCACAAAACTATGACTAGAACAAGTCTTTTCTTTTTTCATGTGATCACATTCTTTGAAACTTTCAAATGATCCTCTTCAACGACTTTCAATCAATGGTTGCTTTTTAACTCTACCAGTGCAAAGTACAGTAGATGGTATAAATATTAAATTCATAATTGAGAGAGAATATTCCACTTTTTGATAAATAATTTTTTTTGGGTATGTGTGCCAGTAAATACAGAAAAATAAACTATTCAATATTCTTGTCAAGAATATATACTTAATTTTGTAAAAATTATGATCGATAAAAGTGATACATGTAACTCGGGCTTCTCAGCTATAAATGTTGTCTTCTCAACTAAAATAATGTGTATAGTCTCCATTCATGGGACCACACATGGAAATAAACTACCGTGCAGGTGAAATAAAGGAGAGGATGGTTTGGAAATTGCCAACTTGGTTATGAATTTCCAGATCTGTTAGCTGGCCTACTAATTATGATTGCACTGTCTCATTTTGTGCCTCTTCTTGCTTGTGCAAGATTGTCAAACCATCTAAATAATTTATATATAAAAGTATATTAAAAATAAACAATTTATGCGACAAATAATTATAGAAAATTCCCAACAGAGAGAGAGAGAGAGAGAGAGAGAGAGAGAGAGAGAGAGAGAGAGAGAGAGAGATGAATGTAAAAGCAGCTTGACCCCATGAATAGCAGGCAACAAAACTCTCCACCAGTGACCAGCGTCAAGAATCACTTTCATTTTGAAAAACACCTCACAAGCTTTGATGGGGAATATTCTGGCCCTACCTCACAACCTACTTTCTCTGGACACCCTTATTCGAATCTACCAAGTGAAATCTTCTATGGACACCCACCCAACTACATTTGCAAAAACACCAAAAGTAATTAGGACCAACATGATAAACTCCAATGGTTTCTTTGGCAGCCATTCATCATAAATCAAAATGTTCCTTTCTTGAATTGAAATTTTGGTTTCGTCAACTCGGTTATTGGTGGCAGCTATGAAAAATGGCTTCAACATATGACCCCAAAATGGCTCCCACTCCATTGCACTAACATCTCATTGCTGATTATTTACTTGCAAATTTCCTCATGCAATATAGCAGCATAAAGTACACGCATGTAGCACATAAAAACTGGAAAATAAAAGTAGAGTAGCAAAAGCTTCTACACAAGAAGCTTGTCCCTAATGGAGTGCAACTCATATGCAACAGCACCAATATCCTTTCGGTCTGCTGGGGATTCAGCAGAACACGCAATCCCAATTCCGAATATCGAACTCAAGCATTCTTTGATTTTCCGAGGTATCACGATGCTGTCACTGGTACCATCTTGAAGAAGCAGTGAATCAGCAACCTCTGTAACTCGCCGATCTAGGAAAGCCATCTTCGCGAAATTATGAAGGTTGAAGCCACCACTAAACATGTCGTCAGTAGGTCTCTTCCCTGTGAACATCTCTAACAAGAGAATGCCAAAGCTATAGGCATCCCCATAAGTTGACACCTCACTTCCCATGCCATACTCTACAATTCAAACATCAAAACTTGTATCAACACAATTGTAGATAAAAACATAGCTGTCTTTGAATTGTTTGAGAGTAAAAAATAGGATGAGGAAATTGTGAAGCATAAGGGATGAGAGAGTATTTACCTGGAGCTGCATAGCCAACTGATCCTCTTACCCCAATGGAACTAGTTTGATGATTTTCTGACACATTGCTGGTTAGTTTCGAGAGAAATTTTGCTAGTCCAAAGTCAGAAACATGGCCAGTCAGTTCCTTGTCCAAAAGAACATTGCTTGGCTTGAGGTCACAATGAACTATTTGTGTCTCACAATGATTATGAAGATAATCCAAAGCACAAGCAACATCCATGACAATGTCCAGCCTCTGAACAAGACTCAAATTCTTGGGTGAAGTTGGATGCAGCCACTCCTCTAAGCTTCCGTTTTCCATGAACTCGTAAACAAGAGCCTTGAAATCATTACCGCGAAAATCAACACTTGGAACACGCGGTTATAATCTTGGCAAGATTTCGATGCCTGATATTTCTTAGCGCCTCACATTCAGCTAGGAAGCTCTTAGAAGCTCCTTGGCGTGACAGATTAAAAACTTTAATGGCAACAAGTTGAGGTGACCTATCAGGATCATCAAGAACTCCTTTGTACACAGATCCAAAGCTACCAGAACCAATCAAATTATCTGAAGAGAACCCATCAGTAGCTTTTAGAAGAGTAGTATATGAGACTTGCAGATAGAGTTTGCCAGGTTGGCGCTTGATGATGCAGTTTTTTTTCCTTTCTTTCTTAGCAAGCAGAGATATAAAGGGACAAAAACCAGAGCTATTCCTAGAAAGGCAGAGACTATGGAAATTATTAATTTCAATCTAGGAGGCAGTCTTCTTCTTCCCTTGGACTCTTTGGAGCTGCAGTTGGGCAGCCGGAGACTAGCAACACTGCCGCAGAGCCCGATGTTTCCAATAACAGAAGTTGCACTAGCATTTTTAAAAACACCTTCAGTTGGAACTGCTCCCCAAAGTTCATTGAAAGATAAGTTCATATTCTTCAAGAAGTCAAAGCCCTCTAAAAACCTAGGAATTTCGCCAGAAAAATTGTTGCGAGAAAGGTCTAAATCTTGAATCCCTCTCAATGAAGCCATAGATGAAGGAATTGTCCCATTGAAGAAGTTGCCCTGCAAGTGTAGGACTTCTAAACCCAAACAACTACCAAGGTTACTGGGAAGCTCTCCATATAGCATGTTATCAGAAACATCCAGTACACCTAGGCTCTTTAGCTTTCCAATCTCCACAGGAAGGGAACCAGTCATGTGGTTTCTGGACAAGTCTAGAGAAATGGATAAGGAGGGGAGGCCAAAAACTTGGCGAGGTATTGCACCGTCAAGGTTATTTTGGGAAAGATTCAATCGCAGCAGCCTGAGGCATTGCCCTAGGCTTGAAGGGATGTTGCCTTGAAGGTTGTTTTCTTGCAATTGGAGATAGGTTAGCATGGTTAAATTTCCTAGAGAGGATGGGATGCTCCCTGATAATTTGTTGTGTCGAAGACTCAACAGCCCTAGACTTGATAACTTTCCAATGTCCCTGGGGATGCTACCTGTGAAGTGATTATTTCCCAAATTCAATATTTCCAAGTTGATCAGGTTCCCAATCCCAACTGGGATGTTTCCATGTAGTTGGTTTTCTTGGAACCACAGCCTTGTAAGCTCTGTTGTGAGATTGGATATTGATGGTGGCAGAGTGCCACCAAAATTGTTAAGGTCTAAATACAACCGCCCTAACTTTGTGGCATTGGTCAAGTCTGAGATGAAGCTCAAGTCACCATAAGTACCACTTCCAAGATAATTTTGGTTAATACTGAAGTGTTGAAGCTTATGAAGGTTTCACAAACTCGGCACTTGCCCAGATAATTTGTTCTCTGCAACAATAAATCTGGCTAAATGTGTGGCATTGGATATTGACAGAGGAATTGGTCCGGTAAATCGGTTCGTAAAACAGTGAAAGTTTTGGAGATTAGGAAGAGTTATTCCCAAGTCTGAGGGAAGACTCCCTTGAATTTGGTTTATTGAGACAGAAAAAGTAGTAAGAGCAGAGAGGTTAAAGATCGAGGGAGGGATGGTGCCAGACAATCTATTCAAATCCAATGCCAAAAATGTTAAATTTTTCAATCTGCCTAAAGAACTAGGTATGCTTCCCAACAAGTTATTGCTAATTGCAGCAAGCCTCTCAAGAGATGAAAGGTTTCCCAAGGAAGGAGGGATCTCTCCTGTTAAATTAATGAACTCTAAAACAAACATTCGAAGCCTGGACAAGGCGCCCAGCTGTGAAGGAATTTTACCCACTAAGCTGTTGCGACCAAAACGAATAAAGTTGAGATTGAAGCAATTGGAAATGTTGGTAGGGATAGGGCCACTGAGTGAGTTGTTGTGTAGAGATAATACTTGCAGCCTATGCAAACGCCCAATTTCAGCAGGGATTTGTTGGCGAAAGCTGTTGCCTTGGAGGAGAAGTTCCCTTAGGAAGCTTAGGTTTCCAATGTGTGGGGATATGGAGCCCACCAAGTTTTGGGACCCTAAGTTGAGCACAGTGACCCTTTGATGATGCCTTTTGCTGCAGGTAACGCCATGCCACATGCAAAAGTGGATGGATTCATTCCATGAACTCAAGACATGATGAGGGTCTTCCTTTATTTGAGCTTTGACGGCCAGCAATGAAACCCTATCCCTCTCATTTCCTTCCAATAGTCCCAACCTATGGGACTCCATGGATTCGGAACGGTCCGAATGCATAAAGCTCCAGCAGCAGACAAATGCATTGAAAAGTGTGCATACTATGATCAATAATCTCACAACCAAAACCTTCATTCTGGGGGATCAATAAGTCACAGAAAAACTTGAATTTAAGTTTTCTCTAAAACGTGACGTGTGTTGTCTGTCTAGTTAAAATATAATTAATACGTGTTACCAGGGGCGGCCCTGGGGTGGTGCAAGTGGCGCCACCGCACAGGGCCCCCGAAAATTATTTATATTATATATATATTAATATCATATGAATCGTATATATAGTATAGCGTTTGGATATTTGCACAATAGCGTGTTTAGGAGAGTTGGATGGAGGCCATCTCTCTTTGGCAAAAGGGCCCGAGTTCAATGCTCCTTGATGTCGTTCTATATATTACATGACTTATTTTATTAAATTATTATCATGTTGATGATTGGTTGTATGAGAATATAGTTTGTAGAAATATTTATCTATTTCTTGTTGGGGTTTTCTTCCAGGTTATAGGGTTTTGGAATTTTTCTTTGTAATCTAAACATGCCACCTACTAGAAAATACGTTTATGGATATACAAAACGGCTTAGAAAAAGAAAAATCGAGGAATTGACTCAATCTCAAAGAGGAGCTCTTGATAGATTCATTGTTAGAGAATCACATGCTACAATTGATGAAAATATTTAAATTTTTATGAATTTGATTTCTGATTGTCATTGCATATTTATTGATGGTGAATTTTAGTTATAAAAAAAAATTGTTTATGACATTAAGTTATGGCAAATTTTTATAGTATTTTCGTATTAGATTATGCGATGCCCCAATTTAAGTTTCGCACAGGGCCCTCAAAATCTCAGGGATGGCCCTGCGTGTTACAAAATATATTCTGAAGAATTACCTCCAGTTATGTGTCGACGATGGATAATGAGTATGCCGTCGAACTGGGGATGATCGATTCTTGTTAAGCCACCTTCTCCACTGTAAAGCCAGTGAAATTATGTTTTGTTCAATTTGAGAGATGGGTTGTGAAATTGCTTACTTGAGTTCAATTTGGGGCATGGAAAGCTAAATTATAGGAAGTTTAAAGTCAATGGTCCACTTGCTGCCTAAGACTGTTGTTATTTTTTTTTCAGCATGATGGTTCTTGGTTGTGTATTTAGTAGTTACTAGGAAGAAGAACATTTAAGGCATAGGCTTCACTTTTCAAGTCCACGTAATTTGATTTTTTAAGGTTCCGTTTGATAACTATTTTTATTTTAATTTTTTGTGTTGGAGTATAAAGGAAAATGAGAGTGAGAATAAGAGAGAAAATGAGATTGAGAGAGAGAGAGAATGAGAGGGAGAAGTAACAAAAGTAAAAACAATTTGAAATAGATTTCAGTTTTTTTAGTTTTTATTTTCACTTTTGTTACTCCTTCCTCCCATCATCTCCTCTCATCTTCTTTCTCAATCTCATCTCCATTCTCATTTTCACTTCCAATCTCCCTCTTTTTTGTCTATACTTTATCACCAAAAATATAAATTAAAAAGAGTGCTGCTAAATGAACCCTAAAATTAACTGAGTGTACCATATTACCAAACTATTTATTGAATTACTAATTTACTCTAATATAAAATGATCAAAAAAGATATATTGAATTGTGAAATAAATATAATTTTAATAAGGACACCCTACTCACCATATCCAACCCTAATCAAACAAATAAAAACCCAAAATTGTTCAAATTGACACATTTTAATGTGAAGAACAAAAGTTCCATTAAAAAAAATGTGAAGAACAAAAGCTTTAGAAGAAATTAAAATATGACGTGGCAAATTAGATGTGATATTAGTGTATTATGGTGTATTAAGGGTATTTTTGGTAGTTAAATAGAGTGTACTTTGTTAATTTTACATTTTGATTTAAATGTTAGGGTGTACTTAGATCATAGTTAATTTTAGGGTTAATTTTAGGTTTCTTAGGGTGTAGTAAAATTGAAATGATTATAAAAAATTGAAAAAATAACAAACCAGCAATACCGTGACCTAAGTCACCACCCCACCCCACCCCACCTGCGGCACCCTCTGATACATACGGCGAGCTTGACGTCATTCCCCGCCTACTTCTCTGAATGAAGAGTATACCACTGTGGAGACAAAGGACACCATCCCCAGACAACTCTCTGTTTTGGTAGGAGGTTCATTTTCCTTCTTCTCTTCTGCTTCTGGCCCACACGGAAACTTACAGAGACGTCGAGTTCAAGCCTTCCTTGTCAAACGCAAAGACCTGGTCCTAATTTTTGGGTCTTGGTCTTATGATGATTTTGTGGTTTCATTTCATTTCCTGGAGTATTTTCTCATGCTAACGTGTATTTGACTAAATCAAGGCCCAAACACTTGTCAAACGCAAAGACCTGGTCCAGCACCATGAGCGTGACCCAGCTTCATTAACAAGTTTCATGCTATTCTTACGCCCATTATTTCCAATTCAACCCCACACGCACGCATACATAAAAAAGACACTAACAGTGAGCTTGGACGAGGAAATTTAAAAGTATAGGAATTTGTAAAGTTTCTTGTTTGGGTAACGTATTTAAAATACAGAATTTAACCTTTATTTGTAAAGTTATCTTTTTTTTAAACTCAATCTCTCTTGGAATTTTAAAAATAACGACTTTTAGATAGAATTATAAGTTGAGATTTATGACCTCCAAATTCCATATTTTTTTCCACGCGAAATTTTTAATTTTCTATGTTTTTTTTTATTTATCCAGACACTCGAATTGGTTTTTTTAGATTTTCTGACTTTTGTCAAAATCCCAAGTTGATCTCTCTCATCCAAATGCACTGTAACTCTCTTGAAAGCTTCTACAATGAGGGGGTAAAAGTGAGGGGTTCAATTCAATAGCCCAATAATAATTATGCACTAGATTAAAGAACTCTTCACTTTTAAACCTCATTATAGCCTCCTTGAACTCTCATTATTTAGTGAGTATTTGATAATTGAAAAAATAGATAAGCTAGTATTTTATTCAAATTCTAGAGCCCACTCCTCCCTTGACGCTACCCATCACATAGAGTTCAAGCAGCTGTGTCAAATGAAATTAAACTTGACCTCAAAAAAGCAAGGTACCATTTCATAGAGTTCAATTCAAGAAGCTATGCCAAATGAAATCAGGGTTGTGAACTTGACCTCAAAAAGCAAGGTCACTACAATACCCCTACGTTAAAGCACTTTCACCTATTTGTCATTGTAAAGGGTAAGGGTAAGGGCAAGGCAAGGGCTGTTGCTATTCACGTGAATAGTGGCAGTCCTTGTAAAAAGCTTGTGGTGTTTCTACTCATTGTCATGGCAACCACTATTCACATAAGATATGATGAGAGAAATTTGTATAGAGTTTTGGTGTGGGAAGTGAAGAATATGACTAAGTATTTATTTTTTTAAAATTCTGAAATTTTTAGTATTTTTGTTGTTGCTGACGTCAGCAAACTCAGGCAACAGCCCATGCTATTTTTGTCTTTGGGCTGGCTTGGTTTGCTTAGACCCAGCTGCTGCCCTGGCAACTTAGGCCCACTGGAACTCCAAAACCTCACTTGGGCTCCGTCATGCCCTGGCAAAGGGCTGTTGCTGGAACTGCTCTTAGGGGAGAGGTTATCCTTCTCTGACCCCGCTTGTTAGTGTTATAGGATAGCTCCCCATTCAAGTAAGTCATTTTCCCGCTAGTTAGGAGAGAAGTAATCTTTGGATTCTTAAGTAGGAGGGCAGGGAGGAAAGCACGATAGGAGGCATATACTCTTCAAGGGCGAAAAACCAAATAAATTGCGAAAATCGTTTAATTCACACCTAATTGGTTTAGCTGAGTTACATAGAAGAAGAAACTAAGTACATGGTTTAACAAACAGAACCAAACCGCCCGTAGTGACATTCGAGATTCGGTTGGTCTGTCATGTTTTCTGGTTGTTTAATTGAATTTGTCTTTTCTCCCAAGTACATAAAAAAGAGATGGAGGATCATATGGAGGAGGCACAATGCTAGGGTTTCTAACTACAAGATCATTCGCCATGGATAGATTATAGATACCTACCATCATAAATTTCTCCTCTAATTCTTGTGATGGTTAAGTCGTTGCCTCCAAAGTCCAATGTCTTAGCGCCCTTCCACTACTACGTTTTTAAAATTCATTGGAAGGTAGGGGAGCTGTTGACTTTTAATACAAATACCAACTTAAAGCAATTGAATTTGACTCCCTCCTCATTTTTATCTCTTAAGACATCATGATTCCCTCCACAATTTCGAATCAATTTTTTGACTTTTTTTGTCATGGGATGCTCTCTTTAACCTATAAACAATCATGAACTCAAGTGTGTGGCAGTCTGCCATACGAAGATAAATCTTCCCAAAACCAATTTAAATAAATATTCCCCCCAACCAAATGCAATAAAAATTAATTAATTTTTAAATAAGTACAATTTAATTAATTAAACTAAACACCGCTTCGACAGATTTGAGATTCCTCCTCTCTATTCCCCCCATTATCCTACTAATTAATTCAACTAAAAAAATAAAAATTTACATCAAACCCACACCCACAATCGCTTTCTCCACCCACTTTCCCTCACGTTGACTCGAACACCAACCCCACGTTTTCAGGCGCATGACGGTGTTCCCCTTCGTACGTTACGATCAGCATCGCCGGATCATCCGGGGCTCGCTCCACGTGTTTCCTTGCTGGGCACCCCCTAACCGTACTGCACTTGTAATATCCCCTGATAACAAAAAACATTTGTCCAAAATTAGACTCAATCCAGACCGTCAGATCATGCTAAATTCTGATTATTTTGCTCCTTTGTATAATGAATGAAGGGCACAGATTTAAATTCAATACCTTGGGTAGGGTGAGCCCTTGATGGGCTTTTGACCGTACTTCCTCCACGAGTACTCGTCCGGTGGAATATCGGCGATTTTTGAACTAATCGCTGGGACCCGAATGGTTTTCTTCACCCGATTTTTCCTGAATTATAGAAAGAAAATAATAATTAATTTATTTTCTAAAAAAGAAAAAGGTCGTCGGTCAAACTTAAATAACCAAGTATTTTTCCCTCGCGCGCGAAAAAAGACAAAAAAATATTTTCGCTAAGATGCGCCATTTAGAAAAAGGCGCATCTTATCATGTCATCGTACTCCAACGAGTGCTGCGCCCATTAATGCCCCAGCAACCAAACTAGTTGACCCGAAACTCGGATGGATCCACCAGATTATAGCCGAGTTGAAATCGTCCGAGTCAACTCGCTTCCCCGGATAATCAACTAAAATTTCATTTGCAAATCTTTGGAAAAACCAACTCTATCGTCTCAGTAACAGTGCATGCGTATTTTAGCTTAACAATTAACAGCAGACTAAAATGCGCAGACGGTGAAGCACGCATACCTTCTCTTGGAGCAATGGCACTTGCCGGAGCCAGAAGCAGAACCCGAGCCGGAATACTTGCACGACGCGTCGTCGGAGTGGTGGTCGTGCTCGTGGCACCTCTTCTTAATCGGCGCCGTGGAGAGCGGAGGCTTTGCGCCGGAGACGGCCGGCGCTGTTGCCAGGAAGATCGACGATCCTTGTTTGCCGTTCGAAACGCTGCCGTCTCCAGTGATCGCCGACGACATGAACGACGAGCTCGACGAGACGCTGAAGCTGTCCTTCGCGAACTCGATCTCCGTGCTCTTAGGATTTGATGCGAAGACATTAGGCCTCGTGAAATCTAGCGTCATGCTGTGCGGCTGAGATTGGACATAGCTCGACTCGATCGGGGCCGGCGGGACGATCGCTGGTGTAGTGACCGGAGCCGGCGCCGGAGAGGGCCTCGGATTCAGAGCCGGAGCCAAGCTCAATGTTTGTAAATACGAGGGATGAGAAGAAGAAGAGGGGAACTGAACCGGTGGATCCGGTTGAACAGGTCCGCGCCTGAACCGGGCGTGGCCGGTCCGGTTCAGGAGCGAAATGACCTTTTTGAACTTGGAGACGGTGTGGTCGGTGATGTCTGTACAGTCCAAGCGAGACGACTGGTTAGTTTGCTGCTGGTGCGATAGAAAGCGGATCAGGTGCTCCATGCTCTTCAAGCCTTGCGATGCAGCTTCCTGTATAGCCTTCTGATCTTCCATCTTCGAAAAGTTCATCAGCTCCACCGCCATTTTTGAACTGTAAGAAACGCAGACGAGGTTAAGATCTCAAGCGGAGCTCAAATGGCCATGGAAGATTTGAGAAGATGGGGAGTTGTTTTGGGTGTGTTGAGGAAGAAGAGGTTTTTGGGGATTGTGTGGTGGTGGGGGTGTGGGAAGATATAAAGGGATGGGAAGTCAAAGTGGGAAATTTGATCGGACGGCTGAGATGGGTTTGAAGATTTCTATTGGGATGACTGATGATATAAATAAGTTTTTTCTATACTTGAAGGTGGTGGGTCCCACGGTTGGAGGAAATGTCAGTGTGGGACAACTATAAACTGGTAGTATTATATTTTCTCGTGATGAGGAGAAGAAAACAAATAAGAAGGTTGACTGGACCATAAGGAGGAGGGAAGAGGAACGAGTAAAAAAAGTAGGAGGGGGTTTGGTTTTGGACTGTACTGTTTGGCTGTGAGACTGTGTTATGACTTGTGAGTTTTGTTTGGTTATAAAAGTTTATTTCTTTTAGACGGTTTTATTTGATGGACAAATTAAGATTAAATATTGAATGCAACACTTTTTATTATTTGAAAATAAATTTAATAATTCACTGTGAAAATTTTTATTAAAAAAATTGGAATTTTGAGATCTTAAATTGTAATTTTAAATTTCACTTAAATATTGTATAAATTTTCAAATTTAGGAAAAAACCAAGAGCCTTCAACGTTATTATTCACAACCTGCATCTCATCATTATCATTAGAAATCCGAACAAATGAAGCTAAACTTTAAATATCATATTTTAAATTTTATTATACTCAAAGGTAACCCGAACAAATTCTTTAAAATACTCTTAAACTCCCTCGCCCTAACGCACCCTCACATCGGAACCGAACCGATACGTAAAGGGTTTATATATTTATTCAAATAGTTAGGGATTCCAAAGATGAATTCGGTGCTCCAAAAGTTTGGTGTCTAAAGTCTCTAGAAAAAAAGTCATACTTAAATTTTATGGACTCTTGAAAAAAAAATATATATATTATGAGAGTCTTTAAATGTGTCAAAAGATACATACTTTCTTTTAGACGTAAGTATAGTACTGATTTGCCGTAGCAAAAATGCTAATAGACTTTGACAAAGGCCGAAATGCATGGATGGTAGGGGTTTTTTGGTAATTCTTTAAAATTTTCAATTGGTCTAATAAATGGGGAAAAAATAACAGTTAGGGTTGAATTGTCTTCTGACATGGATTGATGGTTTTTGTCAACTGTAAACACGAGATATGCAAGCATAAATTAATTTACAAATAATGTAAATAAAAAAAAACCTAAACGTGTTGCAAAGTTGGGACATTTTAATATCACGTGTCACATCTTAACATAGTTTGATTTTTTGGATTTATTCTTAATTACCAACTAGAAACTTAGACCGCATGAATGTGCAGGTCAAAAGAAGGAAGCTTGCTTGTTTGTCCTGACCCTTGGAAAATGACCAACGTGTCTTTCGTGACTTGAAATGGTAAAACTTCACCCCACAATACTCATTTTACTCAAAATAATTTATTTGACCCATATTTCAACGCTCGTGTAAGTGTCTTCTAGCATAGTTAAGTATTTGCTATAAATTGTGTTATTGAATTGATGATGAGGAAAGAAACAATACAAAAATTGGATTATGTTCTATAGAATTAGGAGAGTATCTTTAAAATAAATAGGGCGTATAGTCGTCGGACTACTAAAATATCTTACTTTTTCAATAGCACGCACAAAAATAAATCTTGCCTTCATTCGAGCACTCCATCCCCTTATTAATATACTCGTAAAAACTAAAAGTTACAATTCTCAAAAAGGAACATCGGTAATACAATTAGGTGGTTCCTCAAATAGGTTGTACATTGTTATGACCAGCATTTACGATCTCTTATATCGTGTTTACTACTTTTCACATGAATATTAGAATAATACTAATTTATGACTTCCCCAATATGCGAAATCAAAAATTATATGGATTTCATATTAGAAAAGAGTAGTTCATCCAATTCTCAATGCCTCTATGTGAATGAGAAATGTGAATTTTATTTTACCTTTTTTTTTTGCTGAATGGGATTAATTAATCACTGTTCTATGAAAAAAATTTATCGGGCGGAGAAGAGAAAGTAAAGCTGACCAGAAGTGGGGGATCACGTGGAAGTCTCCTTTTCCTTTTTAAATCCGAAACCATTGACTAGCTTCTTCCCTTTCATAGAAGCTGGGTCTTGCCGGTATCTCTTATATTAACCGTCCGATTTATCCTATAAATATCCGACGGTTAAAATGAAGACGTATAGTTGACTATGACTACCTTTAAAGATTATGCACATAATTGCAGAGGCAAAATACTACAAACTATGCATCAATTTTATTTTTTTGGTTAAGAAATATTAAGAATATTATTTATATTTTTCCTTGCCACTCCAGTATATATATAATATTTTTAGACGAAGTGTAATACTATATGAAGGGTTCAGGCAAAAATAATAATAATAATTTAATAATCATTATTCTTGAATTATGATGCAATGTAATGGATAACGGTGGAAAATAATTAAAAGTAAACATAAATTTACATTTTTGTAATATTTATGATCGTCATATCATAGTTTTTAGGTCATTATTTGTGTGTGAATGAATCTAGTATCAAATTAGAGGATAATGCTTGGGGAATAAATGCATTAATCTTCCTTTTTTATTCGTTTATAAATTTTGGCGCCAAGCTTGAGATCTCATATAAGATCAACTAATATAAGATCAACAATTAGTTGATTACCCAATACATATCGAAATAGTTTTTTGGTCACATATTTACTTCTATGAGTTATGCAATTTTTATCTACTCTCATAATTGTGCTCGCTCCATTTGTATTCATTTTAGAACTCAAGGAATGTATCAGAAGAACTGAATAATTTTTGTCACAAATTAACTTACTTTATTCACATTCTTGAGTTAATTCAACTTTTAACTAAAAAATTTGTTGAATCTCAATACAAATCGATGTTTGACTTTGCGCCGGACCACCTCCAAAAAAGAATTATTACATTTTGCCCATGTTTGATATGCATAGGATTTGATTCTCCGCTAGAAACATTTGTATGGATAAAGAAATAAATTCGTATCTTCAAAATTTGATGCTCCTCCTCACGGTCGAAGAGATAGAGCACCCACATCTAATAGTGCCATAATTTTATTCTCCTCATAATTTAAAAATGTTTTAAAAAGTCAAATAAAGTAGTTTGAAAATAATAATAATATCACAACAAAGGTTGGAGTGCTTAAAAGGATCCAACTAGCAATGCATATAATTTTATTATTGGTCAAGACATCCCTAGTTGTTTCTTCTCTCTTATTTTTAAATATTTGTTATTAATTATTATTATTATTATTATTATTTGTAAGCTTCTAGTTGACACCACATTGGACATTTATTTATTAATTAAAGTTTGATTGTCGTGCAACTTTTGAAATATTATTATTCTTTTCTTGGCAATCTCGGTAGGCGTTGAATTTTCTTGATCGGCATAATAAAATTTTGCATCAAATCTTACCCCACTTGTGAAAGTCGGTCTTCAATATCAAAAGCACGCCATATGCTTTATTCTAGGCATATTAAACAAAACGGCCCCGTCCTCTGCTGTTTTTGCCATGACGTGTGACCGGAGCTGGGCCTTATGGGCCTAAACGGTCCTGAAACAGCCTAAACTCCATAAGAATTCTATAGTGATGACATTTTATATAGCATTTACGTGAAATTTTATATCTTAATTATTGAATCAAATTCGTTCGTTGTTTGATTAAATTGATTAGCCTAATTCAATGGTTAAGAGATAAAACTTCAACTAAGAGCCTTATATATATAAGACTCTCCCTATTGAATGGCTCTAAACTTCAAAGAGCAATAGAGTTAGGCCTTGTCAGCCCAGCCTCAGGATTAAAATTGCCCCGTTGGTATGTATAAATTCCCTTATAGGTCATATTCAAAGTAAAATAGTAAGAAGAAAGAAACTACATTAAGTTGTGATATAAATACATTGTAACACACCATTCCATAACTTAACACCAAGTTCTAAACAATTCACATTTTAAAGTACATTCATGCAAAAAAGTTAGATCGGAAAGGATTAGCTATTTGATTATCATCATGGTTATTTTAGTATTATCAAAACACACTATATTCGTCTCCTTAGTTTATTGTATATCCTTGCCCAGTGACGGATAAAAAAAAAATTTCTTTATGAGGAGGAGATAAAGAAGCTATAGAACAAATATTTTGGCCCACCCTGTCCAACACCACTCTAAAACAAGGAGCCTACCCCCTCTAACTCCTTAATAGATCCACCTATGCATCAATCTAAATACCTAACTTACCATAGAAAGACTATTCGATAAGGCTTGACTTCCCCAAAGTAGTCTATAAACATTAATGGAAAAGTCAAATTATTTATCTTTGACTTATGTAAGATATAATAGCGAACGGGGTTTAGTGCAGTGAAAAAGAATTTTGATTTGTAGACCAATTGTTTTTTGTTCGACTTTCTTGGCACCTTAAGAGTATGTGTGAGAAAAGCCTCCTTCCATTTTCTAACATTGACAAAAAAAACATCGTGTCATAGCAAACACGAGTTTAGCCAAATTAGTTAGAGCGAATGTGCTCCTCACTATGCATCAGAGCTCGAATTTCCCTCCCTGTATTTTATTTAGATTAGAGTAGAATATATTTGTTTTGAAAAAAAAATAAAATTTGTCATATCAGAACATTATGAATTGTTTAAAAGAAAAACATAATTGGGTTTTTAAATATATTTCTTGGTTAGATGGTTAGATGGATAATCCATTTCACCGAAGGCCCAAGGCGTATTATTGGGTTCAATAGCAAAGGGAAAACAGTTGCTCGAAGTCCAACCAACCCAATCACCAAAACAGCGACGTTTCAATTCCCTTCCCTTCCAAATCGACATTTTACGCTACCTACAGGCAAATGAGGTTAACACAGCAAAAACGAAGGTTGCGTTAGATCCAAGGGGACAAGGAAGGGACCAACGCATACACACAGTGACGCCGAGAGAGAGACCCAGAGGGCGCCATAGAAGCTTTCATTAGAGCCCAAGCAATTGGCACCAAAACCATCCTATTAACCACGGCGGCCCAATAGATGGAGCTGGTGCGAAATCCAGGTACGCTTTCTTCGTTTGAATTTTCGAACGAATCGATTTCGTTTTCGTGTTCTGTGATTCGTGCCCCTTTTCGTTGTTTTGTTTTCGTCTGATTAGGTTTGTTTTTGGGGATTGTTAGTGAGTGAATTAGGTTCTGGATCTTCCGAATCAGATTTCGTTTTGATATCCTGTTTGGTTGCCCGGAAAGGAAATTGAATGAAAATGTACCAAGTGTATTGGGCTCAGTGCCGGCATGTTTCTCTTTTTCTGAAATCAGCATAAAATTCGAGTTTCAGTTTTGATTTTTCTGTACCAAACGTGTATTTATTCTATGTAATGGTGATTGTGTTTAATGGTTTATAGGCAGGATTCAATGGTGATTGAGACGTGGCCGTGGTGATCTGGGCGGATACACAGTGGGGGGCAAGAACGGAGTGGATCGGATGGACAAGAACAAGAGCCGTACCGATCTGCTCGCTGCCGGACGAAAAAAGGTACAAATAGCTCTTGGTTATGAGAGAGCATTAGGGTTTTTGACGCATCCCATGTATTCCATGCCCTAATTTGCCACCCCTATTAAATTCTAACTTGTCTGTGTTGTATCCTTTTTCTTTGTTACTTTAGATATGTTTAAAGAAATTTTTTTGTATAGTGCCTATAGGTATTTTCTATCTTTTTCTTTTTTGTTTCTTTAGCGTCACATGAACAAACCAGAGAGTGGAAATGAGCCATCGGATTTTAATATATAGTCTTGTATAATTGTCATCAGCTTCAACAATATCGTCAGAAGAAAGATAGTAAAGGCAGTGGAAGCCATGGAAAATCCTCAAAGAAGTCTGGTCAATCGGATCAGAATGAAGCTGATGCTGATGCAGTCTCTAGTGCCACTAAATATACAGCATTGCCTCAGGCCCCTGAAGGAGAAACTGAGTCTCCTGTAGACGCTAATCTGAATATCAACTCATCAGGGTCACATTCTGGGGAGAAATCTACTGCTTCTGAGACTGCTGCTGGTCCCTCAGTGATGCCCATTACACATGAGACAAGGGTAGTTGAAACTCCGATCGACCAAAATGCTGAGTCACCATCACAGGAGGTGGAGGTCACTAAGCATGATGTTGAATTTTCTGTCAGGAGTGAGGGGGAGAATACTGGGACCGCTGATGCTGAGGTGGCAAGGGTTATTTCTTCGGACACATTACATGTTGTTGATTCTGGAGGGCAAGCCAAAGATGCCAATATGTCTATACCAGTTGATGTGTCAGCGCAACCTGCTTCAGTTGATGTTGCTGCGGGGATGCGTGTTACTGTTGACACAGAGAGTCTGAGTAGAGAAGAGGAGTCATTGCCTTCACAGGATAATATTAATACAGTGTTGATGCTGCAGAGGGAAGATCAGGTAACCGATGTAGGTTGTGCTCTTCTCCTTTTTTTATTTGACTTTCTTTGTATATTCTCTATGTCTTTTGGGATTCTCCTGGAAATTAACTGGGCAGATTAGGAAAACTGATGGGTTTGATGTATAATTAGAATCTCATTTGTTGCTGGGTAGGGGCAATGCAGGAAGCTGATGGTTTGGATGCAAAGAAATATAATCATAGACATGAAGCAGAAGTGGAGCTTAAAGGAGATAACATGCTTTCTTCATCTGAGCTTGATAGAAGCGTTGAAAGTTTCTCAGGTGAAGCACCCTCTGTAGATGAGCAAATTGGTAAGGTGGATGAAGCATCTGATGGAATTTTAGTATTTGCTTCAGATACAAAGCAATCTGATCCTAGTCGTGAAGCAGAAGTGAAGCTTGAAGGAGATAACATGTTTTCTTCATCTGAGTTTGATAGAAGCGTTGAAAGTTTCTCTGGTGAAGCACCCTCTGTAGATGAGCAAACTGGTAAGGTGGATGAAGCATCTGATGGAATGTTAGTATTTGCTTCAGATACAAAGCAATCTGATCCTAGTCGTGAGGCAGAAGTGAAGCTTGAAGGTGATAAAATTCTTTCTCTGTCTGAGATTGATAGAACTGCTGAAGCTCTCACCAACCTAGCTTCCTCTGTAGATGGGCAAACTGGTAAGGCAGATGAAGCATCTGTGCCAGCTGGAGCAACCATGTCTGATGGACTCACAGTATCTGCTTCAGCTTTACCCAAGGCAGATGGATCTTTACTTGTTAGTGCTGTTGTGCCAACCGAGCAGAAAAGAGAAGATGTTCCAGGTTCTTATTTTGAAGAAAAGTCAGAGGTGCAATTTGGATCTGGTTCTGAGCAAGGTGGGGAAGAACGTAGGGACGTTGCTGAGGATTTTCATCAGAAACATCTGTTGGATGGCTGTGATAGGCCTCCGCAAATCAATGTGGTGAGTCCAGATAAAGGATGGACTGCGTCTCCTGTTGCAGATGTCAGCTCAATCAGTCTCTCACAGCTCACAGAAGTAATTAGGAGGCTTAATGAAGAAGAGTTCCGGATTCTTCTTAAGTCAATCGAATCAGTTTCTAACTCATTTCCAGGGACTACCAATTCGATTGGGCCAGAATATGGATTTCCGGAATCATTTGAGCGACTTAAAGAAGAATTGATTCTCACAAATTTCACAAAAGATATCTTTCACTTGCAGTTTGCACAGCAGTCTGAGATGCAAGTGGAGTTTGACTGCCAGCGTAATCAGTTGCTTGATGAAACATCTCTTCTTCGTGCTTCACTCAATGAAGTTCGTGAGAAGAACCAATACCTTGCTGAAGAGCTTGCAGAGTGCAGATGTGAACTCCAGCATGTTGCTAGTGGAAAGGAGGAGCTCCAAAACCAATTTCAAACTGTGAAGGCAGAGGCTGAAGAATTTTCTGCTAGAGCAATTGAGTTGCATAGCAGCCTGGAAAGGTCACAGCAGGATATGTCGAGACTGTCAGAAGAGTTGGCTGACTGCAAGTCTTTGGTGGCAGCCTTACAGGTGGAAAATGAGAAATTACATGGGACTTTTGCTTCAATGGATGAAGATAGAAAGAAACTAGTTGAGCAAAATGATCTTCATCTACATGAGAAGGAGAAGCTTTCAGCAGACTTAGTTGATTGCAAAAGTTTTATGGCAGATCTACAGGGTCAAATATCCAACTTGAGTGGTAGTCTGGGTTCAGTAACAGAGGAGAGGAAGAAACTCGAGGAGGAGAAGGAACATCTTTCCTCTGAGAATGAGAAACTTGCAATAGAATTGGCTGACAGTAAGAATTTAGTATTGGCTTTGCAGGTAGAAAATGGAAATTTGAATGTGAGTCTTGGTTTAGTTACAGTGGAGAGAAAGAAGCTCGAGGAAGAGAAGGAGTTTTCTGCTCATGAGATTGAGAGACTTTCTTCCGAACTTCTTGTTCTTCAAGAGCGGTTATCTGCAGAACATGGAGAACATATGAGGGTTGTGATTGACTTAAAAGAAACGACAACACGCCTTGAACAACTCACCGAAGAAAATATTTTTCTTACTAGCAGTCTGGACATACTTAAAGCCAAGATGAGAGAGATTGATGAGGATGGAATCAAAATACCAGCTCAAGCTGGGGAAGCTGAGAATCAAGTTGAACTCTCAGAAGTGCAGAGCAGGGGTCATGAAACTGCAACCGAAAGTGAAAATTTTCATCAAGTTCCAGGAAAGGAAGATAGTGAAGTTTCCTTTATTATGGTGGAAAAACCTTTTTCTGATGGCTGTGTAGGAGGCTCACCATTTCTGAATCTTGGGTGTGAAATCTTTGATGATTCCTTCGGGTTTGTAGCACTAAAGGGACGCTTGGAGGAGGCAAATAAAATGTTGAATAAACTTGTACCGGAAATTGAAGGCATCTGCTCTCATTCAGAATCCTTGAACAGGTCAGATGGTAAAGTTTCCGCACCTCCAGTGTCAAAACTGATTCAAGCCTTCGAGTCAAAGGCGCATCTTGAAGAACTTGATGTTGAGGAACGAGGTCTAACTAACAATCAATCACCTGCAGATTCAATTGCATCAGTAAGAGAGCAAACTGGAAACTTGAGAGCATTATTTGAGCAGTTGCATCTGGATGCTGCAAATGCCAGTGTGCTGCTCAAGGAGGAACGAGAGGGTAGGAAAACTGCTAATGCCGCGTTTGGGGAGCTGAAGGATCAGTATGAAGCCTTGGAGGAACATAGCAAAAAGCTGGAAGCAACCAACATCGAGCTTGGTGTCCTATATGAAGCTTTAGAACAACATAGGGGCAGCATTGAAACAAGGAATAGCGAACTTGTGGTTCTCTGTGAGTCCTTACAACTACAAGTTACTAATCTCGAAGCAGAAAACGTGGAAGTTGGTAGAAAGCTACATGGGTATGAATCAAGAATTAGTCAATTGCAGAGTCGATTGCATGATTTACATACAAGTTCAAATGACATGGTATCTCAGATCTCTGATCAGTTAGAAAATTTTCACAAGGAAGCAGCAGAGAGGGTTTTGATACTTGAGCAGCATTGGAATTCCACTATTGCTCCGGTTGTTGAAGCAATTGGAAAACTTGATGAATCTCTTGAGAGTTCCACAACTACACCAGTCTCTCATGATTGTCTGGATACAATTAGCCATTTTGTTTCTTCTGTATATGATGCTGTCAGTGTTATTGAAGATCTAAAGGGGAAACTTCAAAGTTCTCAAATGGACCGTGAGGCTATTTGTACTTTATACAAAGAAGTGAATGAGAAATGTGATGATCTGCATGGAAAGAATGAATTGGCTAGTGATACTCTGTGCAAGTTGTATGACAGCCTTCAAAAACTAATTAGAGTTTTGCATGGGTCTATAGATGAAAGTGAGATGAACCTGGAAAATGAGAAGCTTCCTGATCCTCTGGATTACAGTAATTTTGTAACCATCATAGAGCAGCTGGAGAATTTTCTGAGTGAGAGGCTGCAACTCCAATCTGTTAACAAGAAGATAAACTCAGAGTTGTTGGATAGAACAGAAGAAATTGAGGAGCTAAAACAAAGATGCCTCGATGCAAGTTCTATTCAGAAGTTAATAAAAGATGTTGAAGGTGTGCTAAAAGTGGAACATCCTGAGGTTCACGTAGATAAAATGCCTGCTTCACGCTTAGAATCATTGGTGTCGTGTCTTGTTCGGAAGTACGAGGAGGCTGATGTGCAGGTAGGCTTATCTCAAGAAGGTTTTCAATCTAAGGCAATGGAATTGACTTCAATGCAGGAAGAAATACAGCATTTAAATGCTTTGTGTTTCCAGCGTGAAAGTGAAACCATTGTTGTCAAGGAAAGTTTACGTCATGCAGAGGATGCCCTTCTTGTTGCTCGTTCTGAGTTACAGGAGAAACTAAATGAACTTGAACAATCGGAGCAACGGGTGTCTTCCCTAAGAGAGAAGCTTAGCATTGCTGTCTCTAAGGGGAAAGGCTTGATTGTGCAGCGAGATGGTCTCAAACAGTCTCTTACAGAGAAATCTAGTGAGCTGGAAAGATTCTTGCAGGAGCTGCAATTGAAAGACTCCAGGCTTGTTGAGGTTGAAACAAAACTCAAGGCATATTCAGAGGCAGGTGAGCGTGTGGAAGCTCTGGAATCTGAGCTTTCATACATTCGCAATTCGGCTACTGCATTAAGGGAATCATTCCTTCTCAAAGACTCTGTCCTTCAGAGAATAGAAGAGATTTTGGAGGACCTTGATCTGCCAGAGAATTTTCATTCGAGGGATATTATTGAAAAGATAGATTGGCTGGCTAGGTCAGCTACTGGTAACACTTTTCCTCTGACAGATTCAGATCAGAAGAGTTCTGCTGGTGGAGGTTCATACTCTGATGCTGGTTTTGTTGTTATGGATTCCTGGAAAGATGATGTACAGCCAAACTCAGATTCTAGTGATGATATCAAAAGAAAATATGATGAACTTCAAAGTAAGTTCTATGGGTTGGCTGAACAGAATGAAATGTTGGAACAATCTTTAATGGAGAGGAACAACTTAGTCCAGAGGTGGGAGGAACTTCTGGACAGGTTTGATATGCCACCGCATTTGCGGTCCATGGAGCCCGAGGATAGGATTGAGTGGTTAAGAAAAGCACTTTCGGAGGCAGAGGGTGATAATATATCTCTCCAGCAGAAGGTTGTTAACCTTGAAAACTATTGTGTATCACTAACTGCTGATTTGGAAGACTCAAAAAGGAGAATATCTGACCTTGAGGAAGAACTTCGAACATTTATCGATGAGAGAAATAATCTTTCTCAAAGATGGGAGGTTCTGATCAATGATCATGATAAAATTTCAGCAAAGGCAGGTGAGCTTGAGCTTGAGAATGAAAAACTGCAGGTGGAAGTTACGGATTTGCAGGAGAACATAGCCAAGATGCGTGGGAATGAGGAGCAAATTTTCAGCATAGAAGGTGACATAAGAAGATTGCAGGGTCTTGTTACTGATGCATTGCAGGTTCCTGGATTAAAGTTAGAGTATTCTGGTGAAAGCAGCATTGAGTGCTTTGAAGGGTTACTGAATAAGCTTTTAGAGAATTATGCAACTCTTTCCTTCGAAAAACCAGTGTTTGGGAGTGCAGCTGATGGTACCCACACTGAAATTGCTGAAGCAACGTTTGATCAAGCAAGAAGTGTAAGTACACCTGATACTGCTGAATCAGATATTGCTGTTTTGAAGAAAGAGTTGGAGGAGGTTCAGCGTGAAATTTTGGCTGTGAAGGAGGAGAGAGATGGATATCTGGAGAATCAAGGGTCTTTGGCTTGTGAGGTAGAAGCACTAGATAAAAAAGTGAGTGAGTTGCAAGCACTGCTTAATCAGGAGGAGCAGAAGTCAGTTTCCGTTAGAGATAAGTTAAACATTGCAGTTAGAAAAGGAAAGCAGTTGGTGCAACAGCGTGACAGTCTGAAACAAAATCTTGATGAGATCAATTCTGAGGTGGAACGCTTGAGATCTGAGATCAAGATAGGGGAAGGTAAACTTGCAGAGTATGAAGAGAAGTTCAAGGATTTCTCTGCTTATCCACGGAGGGTAGAAGCTCTAGAGTCTGAGATTTTGTTCTTGCGGAACTGTTTGAAAGAAAGTGAGCACAATTTGCAGGAGAAGGGAAATACTTTGAGCTTGATCTTAAATGTTTTAGGCAACATTGATGTTGGAGATGATGCTAATTCTGGTGATCCTGTTTTGAAGTTGGAACATATTTGGAAAGTGTGCCGTGATTTGCGTGTAGATATGGCTTCTTCAGAACAGGAGGCTAGGAAATCAAAAAGAGCAGCAGAGCTACTCCTTGCAGAACTGAATGAGGTTCAAGAGAGAAATGATGGTCTCCAGGAAGAGCTAGCAAAATCTGCGAGTGAACTTGCTACACTCTCCAAGGAAAGGGATCTCACAGAGGCCGCCAAGCTTGATGCTCTTTCTCGTCTTGAAAAGTTATCTACAGCTCATTCTGAATTTGCGGGATTAAAGTCTGGAGTAGATCAACTCAGGAAGGGGTTCCATGATGTTAGTAATTTACTGGCTGGTGTTTTTCACCAGGACATGGCATTTTTGCACAACCTCGAATCTGGTATTGACTCCTGCCTCAAATCAAGCAGTGCTGCTGATGTGGTTGATGGACCCCTTTTTACAACAACGGGTGGATTTATTATGAGCAAATCAGATAAGGTACTTTACTATGTGTGCGCTCAAACATTGGTTCCACTGTATTTTACAACGTTCTTTTTATTATTCTTGTTTCTCTATGTGGCTTAAAGGCAATTTCCTACTTATTCTAAGTTCTTTGTTTCAATTCTGTTGCATCTTCCCCCTGCCCAAAAATACTAATAAAATTCATCTAAAAGTTAGACAAGTGCGATGGTTTTGTTCACTGCAGTAAGCTTGTTAGAAATGAAGCCTCTTTAGTGTCAAATGATTATAAAAGAATTTATTTTATGTATATGTATTTTCACACTCTTGGATACCAAGTGATGTGACGGATGATGTAGCATTATCTTTTGTTGAAAGTAACTAGGACTCATATTACAGTAAGTGGGACCAAGAATGAAGAAATGAACGCATTCACATCATTTGGTATCCAAAATTTGGTATAGTAATACTCTTATCATTTGCATACTGTTATTATCATTATCACTAATGACTATTATGCATATCATGATTGTTGTTTACTTTTTTTCTGTTATATGTTGTATGGCAATTATAGTCTTTAATTTTCATCTGAAGCTTTCTTCTCTCTTATCAGCTTCAGTTAGACTATTAATTTTTTTAAATATATAAATAGCATTTTCTTTATCTTCTAATTTCAGTTTCCCTGTTCAGGAGAACTTTACTTTGATGAATTCTTGGTCAGACTCCAACATGCATGGCCGTTCGGATGACAATTTTATTGTTGAAATCTTTACTTACGTAAGGCATTATCTGCAAGAACTCATGGTGGAGGTTGGCGCGCTTAAAGAAAAATTAGATGAACACTCAGTTTCATTACATGAAAAAACCAATAACGTATCAAAATTAATTGCAATTGTTCGTGGAGAATTAACTTCCAAAAATGAGTCAGTTGATTCCTTGAAGAGAGACTTATTGCATATGGAAAGAGTTGAAAAAGAAAAAGACAAGGAGCTTCTTCTCTTGCGTAGAAATGTTGGCTTACTTTTTGAAGCATGCACTAGTTCAGTTATGGAAATGGGTAGAAGAAAAACTGAATTGGCTGGAAATGGTTGGGCTGCTGGAGATCAAGGGATGAGATTGAAATCAGCAGAATTTCCCGTCGATGGACTTTCTTTTGGTGGAGAGGAGCAGTTTCACTCTGAGGAATGTGTCAGGACTATGACAGACGGGCTATTGTCGACTGTGAATGATTTTGGTTCTCTGACAGCTGAAATTGTGGAAGGTAACCAAAAGGAATTGAAGATTACCATTTCCAAGTTGCAGAAAGAACTTCAGGAGAAGGACATTCAAAAGGAAAGGATCTGCATGGAGCTTGTAAGTCAAATCAAGGGGGCTGAAGCGGCTGCAACAAGTTATTCAATGGATCTTCAATCCTCAAAAACGTTGGTGCATGATTTGGAAAAACAGGTGGAAGTGATTAAGGGTGAACGTAACCTATTGGAGCAGAGAGTGAAAAAGCTAGAAGATGGTCGTGCCACTTGTACCGATTTACAAGAGAGGGTCAGATCACTGACTGATGTGATTGCTGCCAAAGACCAAGGTCAGTTCTCATTGACATTCGATCCACACCATCAAATATATAATTTGAATGTTTATCTTTTGAAGGAGTTTAAAATGGTTATTCAAATAATCAATAATTATAAAATTGCTTGTGATTGCAGAGATTGAGGACCTAATGCAAGCACTTGATGATGAGGAGGTGCAAATGCAAGGTCTCACTTTCAAGATTAAGGAATTGGAAAAGGTTGTGGAACAAAAGAACCTAGATCTTGAGAACCTTGAAGCTTCTCGCGGGAAGGTTATGAAAAAGCTTTCCGTCACTGTGAGTAAGTTTGATGAGCTACATCATCTATCTGCAAACCTCCTTGCTGAGGTGGAAAAGCTCCAATCACAATTGCAAGATCGGGATGCTGAGATATCTTTCTTAAGGCAAGAGGTCACTAGGTGCACCAATGATGTTCTTGTTGCATCTCAAACCAGCAACAAAAGAAATTCAGATGAGATCCTTGAGTTATTAACATGGTTTGATATGAATATTGCTCGGGTTGTTGTGCACAACGCATATCTTAGGGAAAAGAACAATGATAATGACTCTGAACATAAGGAAATATTTAAGAAAAAGATTGATTGTATTATATCAGAATTGGAGGATCTACAGGCTGTAGCTCAAAGCAAAGATACGCTATTGCAAGTTGAGAGGAGTAAGGTAGAAGAATTAACACGGAAGGGAGAAAGTCTTGAGAAGTCTTTACATGAGAAAGAATCACAACTAAATTTGCTTGAAGGTGTTGGAGATTCAGGCAGAGGAACTAGTATGACCTCTGAAATTATCGAGGTTGAACCTGCGGTGAGATGTTATATGTTTATTTGTTTATTAACTTGCATTTCTAGGCCTTTGTCAGAGTATTGTAATGTCATTAATGACTTTAAATTTGTGGATTTTTTTAATAGAAAAACAACTGGGCGGTATCTGGGTCCTCCATTGCACCTCAAGTCCGCAGTTTGCGCAAAGGCAATAGTGACCAAGTTGCAATTGCGATAGATATGGATTCTGAGAAGACTAGTAGGTTAGACGATGAAGAGGATGATAAAGGTAAAATCCTATACTGAAATAGCTTCTGTCATCTGTTAGTACTGTTACTGTTCTTTTCCTCTAATTCCAAGTCAGACAAGTCAAGGCATTTCTTACTCGTGTTCGACTTTTCTTTGTTTCTTTTGCTGTAGTTCATGGTTTCAAGTCACTCACTACATCAAGAATTGTTCCAAGATTTACAAGACCTGTGACTGACATGGTCGATGGCCTTTGGTACGCATATCGAATTCCATATTATTGTTATTTTTTTTTGTAATATTTCAATTTGAAACTTTCCTAGATTTTGTGAATAAACTAAATCATCTTGTACACAATCTCCAGGGTTTCTTGTGAGCGGACTCTAATGCGGCAACCTGCTTTACGGCTTGGCATTATACTCTATTGGTTTATACTGCATGCGCTTGTTGCTACTTTTGCAATTTGAAAAGCCAAATGGTCAGAGATCCTCTTGTCAGGTGGTATGTGGTTGCAAATCTCTTTTATTGATTTTATTGAACATCTGATCTTGCTTTACTGATATGTCTGGAAATTCTGCTTGGAAGTCAAATCTTATGCTCTGCGTTTGCTTGTGTTGCAGGTTCACATTTGGTTGGGATGCAAGATGGGCCCCTAGTCCCAACTATGATTATGCTTTTATTGGGGTATTAAGTTGGAAGCTTAATCTGCTATTTTTTCTCCATCCTAGATGTGGTTAGATTGATTTATTATTTTGCTCAACCAAGCAATTCAGATTCCCATTTTTTACTGTAACGAATCTCGAAAGCTTGGTTGCATCTAATAAGAAAAAAGAAATTCCATCATAGAGATCATAGGTCAAAATTTGTTTACCTCAATACCCAACCAAAGGTTGTACACATGATAGCTGTTATTATTATAGGTTCTCTTATTAAAATTAGTGGGAATTTAGCTGTAACAAAAGCTCCAAAGTAGTGCTTTTATGGTATTATGTAATGTAAATTCCAGGGATATATGTGAAGGCTTTGACTCGGTTTTTTGCAAGCAGATTTTGTACATGTCTACTTGGTTCTTTTTGGTCATCAATTAATATCTACTTTTTTTCATAGAATTATGTCCATCTCAAATTTCTAGATGTTGGTTTCAGTTTTTTAAAACGAAATTTGGAAAAGAAAAAAAAAACAATTTTTTTTCCCTACAATGTAAAATTGATGCAACGTTTCGAGGATCATTGAACACCAAATGAAGCAGTGTGTTTATTGTGTCAATTTGTCCAACACACGCATACATAGTCGCTCACACATAATCGCATACAGTTTGCTATCTTAAAGTGCTTAAAATTATTGGCCACAGATGGAAGCTACCCAATTCTGCTTCAAATTAGCACCGATGATCTATAGGAAGTCTTTAACATTGCCTTTAGGATTCTCTTGAAACCTTGCTATCCTAAAGTGCTTTAGCTCCACTCCTTGAGCCTCCCCACTAAGTGCAAGGTCAGCCAATATCCTCCCCACCACCGGAGACAGCTTGAACCCGTGATCCGAAAACCCGCCACCCACCACCACATCCTTCCCAAACTCCCCACCCAAGAAATCGATCACAAAGTCCTCATCCGGGGTCATGGAGTACATACACAGCTGAGTCTGAGTGGCCACCGGCCCACCGGAGTCAACCATACCGGAGAACCTCCCCTCAATCCACTCCTTCAACGGAGTCAGCGTGTTCGGAGCCAGCGGGTTACCGGGTCCCCACGGCCTCTTATCTGGGTCACATGGGCACCCGCCATGCACGGCAACCTTGATCAAACCGGGGTACTCCAAAGATGGTGTCCCATAAATGTAGTTGTCCCCATAGCTAGCAAAGGTTGGAAAGTCACCACCAATGGCAAAACCACCCTCATGCCCCTCCTTAATCCTCCAATAACAAACAGCGGTCTCCAATGGCTGCATAGGCAGCTCAATCCCACCAACCGTTTTAACTAACTTTGTAGTCCAAGCCCCAACGGTCACCACACACTTCTTCCCCCAAAACCTCTCTCCATTTTCTGTGCACACCCAAACCCCTCCTCTCACCCCATCTCTCTCCACACCCTTCACCTCCATATTGTCCCTCAAAACGGCACCATTCTGCAGAGCAAGTGTTTGAAACATCGACACAGCCTTGGTGGGTTTAATAACCCCACCATGCTCCGTCGCCACGGCCACCCAATCCTCCGGAATCCGAACCCGACCCGAGAACTCCCGATCCAGCTGGTCCCGGTTCATGACCCGAAAAGGGACCGAATTTTTACCACAGCTCTCAACAATGGCATGCAGAACTTTGTTGTTTGCCGGGGCCATGTCCAAATGGTGAGCTTTGAAGTAGACATTGTAGCCGATCTCGGACTCGGCTTCCTGCCAGAGCTTGTAGGACTCGAGAACCAATGGCGTGTAGTAGTCTTCCGGGTAGGTCGCGCGGATCGTCCGGGACTCGCCATGGGAGGAGCCGTGGTGGTGGAGGAAGTCAAATTGCTCGAGGAGGAGGGTCTTCTGGTCACGCTTGGCCGTCTGGTAGGCGGTGGAGCTACCCATGATGCCGGCTCCGATCACGATGACGTCGAATTCATCCGCGGAATATTCCATCTCTGCGAAATTTTTCAGGGCGATTGTTGGAGGAAGAAGAAGAAGACAGAGGAAGACGGTTGACAGGTGATTTTTGCTGGCTACGTGCCACAGGTGGTGGAGGAAGTCGAATTGCTCGAGAGTTAGAGTGTGTTTTTAAAGTGGGATTTTTTGGACCCGCCAAATTCTTCCTCTGAATTACGATATTGCCACTGGTTCATTTGTATGCTTTGTCCTTTGTGCAGTAATTTTGTGCGAATCGCGCACCTTTACTTTGTTTTTTGCTTTTTTCTTTCTTTCAATTTATAAATAAAAAATCATGCTTTAGGACTTTTGGAAATTTAAAAAGGTAAAAAGAAGAGGGGTATATTCCTTCTTGTCTCAATTCCTTAATTAATATGAATCGAATATTTATCATCGGTTAAGCATGTCTTCGACAGGAGAAAGTGTTATGATAAACCTAATCAGAATTAGTTATGCACCAAAACTTCCACTTAGGGACAAAAAGGCTAATGATCACTATGGGATTTGATATTGGAGAAGTATATATTCTCAATTACGGAGTTGCATTATGCGGATTAATTGCGAATTTCTATTTTTGCCGATCATTTCAGGCTTCATTCCAACGCTTCATTTCCTCTACCCAAATTCACTCACTCACTCTCTCTCTCTCTCTCTCTCTCTCTTTTATTCTTCCTTTTTATTTTCCTTTCCTTCTCTCTTCTCTCTCTCTTTCCTTTTCTTGTCCTACGTAATTGTGCGCTTAATGAAAAATTAGATGAACACTCTATTTCATTACATGAAAAAGCCAATAATGTATCAAAATTAATTGCAATTGTTCGTGGAGACTTCCAAAAATGAGTCAGTTGAATCCTTGAAGAGAGACTTATTGCATATGGAAAGAGTTGCAAAGGAAAAAGACAAGGAGCTTATTCTCTTGCGTAGAAATATTGGCTTACTTTTTGAAGCATGCACTAGTTTAGTTATGGAAATAGGTAGAAGAAAAACTGAATTGGTTGGAAATGGTTGGGCTGCTGGAGATCAAGGGACTACAAAAATAACAATAGATGGCGGGAATCCATCGTCGTGTAGATAGTTTTTAAATCGTCGTGAAATTGATCATCATCTTTTGATACTTAAAATCACGATGGTAAATTACCGACATTGTTATAACATACTACGTCATCTGCAACTAAAAACCGACGTCTAATTAATATAAAAACTGCAAAAAAGGTCAACTTCGATAATCTTAGACAAAGCTTTTAGAAATTTCGCGTCGTCTGAAGGAGCAAACATTGCATAATTTATCCACGTCTGGCCGTAACATAGAGTAACCATGACAAAAAATATTAACTTACCGTAATGCAGAATCCTTGTCACGACGGTACTTTAAAATAAACCGTCGTGATTAATACAGATTCCACGATGCTTATGGTCCTTAACGACGTGCAAATGAAGTAGTAACAATTGTAAATATGGAAAGAACGTAATTATTATTATATACTACGACGCTACTCTTTTAAAAAGTCGACGTCATTGCCTAACTTACCATGTCACCAATAATATAAATATAGCTAGACCTGGCATTCGTGTCATGTTTGCAGTGTTTGTGTCAACCCATTTTTCTTAACAGGTTGACACAACACAATCCTTTAAGAAAACGGGTGGATAATATCAAGCACGAACACGATTCGTTATAATTTGCGAATTACACGACACGACCTGTTTCACCCTTTAAGGAAAAAAAAAAACTTAATAAAAAAAAGAAACCAAAACCACTGCACAGCCGCACTCTCCTCAATAACCAACATTAATGGATTATCAGTTAGATTCTGTTGGAAAATTGGTTCATCTAAAGGATGCTAACTTCGGAGGAAGCTATCGGTCGCCAGGTAGGCATGACTGGTGGTTTCGAAGCAGATTGGAAGACTCAGAAATGGCCAGAAAGCGACTGGTCACCGATACTTGCGACCGGTCATTTTGCAAGGCCAGAAGCGCGTTTTGAATCTATCTCAAAGCGACCGGTAGCATCCTCCTTGCGATCGGTCGCCATTGCAGTGCTGTGTTGATTTTCCACGTGTTTTCAGCCATGTTTTCCATGTGCTATGCTTTCTACCTAATTACAAGGACTTCCTAAGTCAAATCTGAGTTCTATGAAGGTTGGCAAACACTTGGAAAACGCTTTATGGTTGTTTCTTGACTTGTTTCAAAGGCTTTCTGAATAAGGTGGCTGAAGGTGAAACCATTGGTGACTTGCTTTTGGTTCACCTAACTCAAAGTCTATGTTGAGTGGCTGAAGGGCGAATGTGCAGGAAGAAGAAGCTTCATCCTAATTCCAAAGGCTTGTCTATAAAAAGGAAGTAGATGCAAGGCAACATGTGTGGCTTAAACCATCAAGGGAGGAAGAGAGAGCAATCAGCTCAAGCTAGGAGCTAAGAGTTGGAGTCTTATAATACAAACCAAGGAGCGAAAATTAAGTGAGAGAGTCCACAAGAGCATCAAGGGTTTGAGCAAGGGGTGAGAGAGGAAAAGAGAGCTTGGGAGAGATTAGTGTTCAGAGGGATTTCCATTTGTAAACCAAGGTTGTAACCTATCTTTCATTAGTGAATTTTCTAAAGGGGATCACTAAGAGGATGTAGGCAAGTTGCTGAACGTCTATAAATCTTTGTGTTCTTTGTGTGCTTGCTTATTTTTCTTGTGAGTGTGTGAGTGTTTCTTTCATCCTTGTGGGTTGTGAGAGTTTGTTACATAGTCCATCAAGAACAAGATCCTGAAGGGAGTTAAGTTTTGCACAACAGATCCAAGGTTCAGAACAACATTAATAGATTATGCATACATAAAAATCAAACATTGGAAATGAGAAAATAGGTTATGATGAAAAAGTGAAATAGATTCCAAGGCTTGTGCTCGATTTCATTCATTGCTTGGGAGCCCTAGCCCTCCATCTTCTTCCACAAAAGGTTCGCCATTGATTTATGTTTTGCACTCTTGAGGCAGCCGTCACAACCACCTTCCTTGCTCTTTCAATCACAACCAAAGTGTAGGGGCTTTTTCATTCTGGCGGCTAAAGATGGGCCTAGGCTGCCATAAAGTTCGAATGACTAGAGCTGCCCCTGTGTCTGAGTTCAATAATCAGGCCCCAAGAGTGCTTCAAAAGGTACATGAAGCCTTAGGAAACATATTGGCTTCCTTCACCAACAAAACCAACAGTTGCTTACAGATAAATATTTAGGCTTGGCTTGATAAGCTTGTGGCATGAGAGTTGAGCATTCATGAGTTTAGCATGAGAGAGAGAGGGCTTGGGTTTCTTATGAGAAACAGAGGCTAGAAGTAAGGGGAAGAGGGAGTTTTTGGGATGATTTGTTGAGGGAAGAGAGGTAAAGATGAAGATAGAAGAATGCGTGGTTTTAGCAAATTTTCGGCAGCTTGACGAAAGCTTCTTCAGGCCCTTGAGTGTTTTGCCAGAAGGGAAAATGGGAAGAAATGGAAGAACATGGCTCGAAATTGAAGGGCTCCAGTGGTGAGAGGTGCTGCTTGCTCCCTTTGAATGTGGTTATAGGAGAGAGAGGAATAAGATGGAAGAATTGGTGGTTTGAGCAATTTTTCAGTAGCTTGAGGAAAGCTTCGTCATGCTTTAGAATGGCTTGCCAGAAGAGAAAATGGGAAGAGATGGAGGAATAAGGCTTGAAATCGAAGGGTTCCAGGGATAAAAGGTAATGCTTGCTCTCTTTGGATGTGATTATGGGAGAGAGAGGAATAAGATGGAAGAATGGGTGGTTTGAGCAATTTTTCGGCAGCTTGACGAAAGCTTCATCAGGCTTTGGAATGGCTTGCTAGAAGAGAAAATGGGAAGAGATGGAGGAATAAGGTTTGAAATCAAAGCGTTCCAGGGATGAGAGGTCATGCTTACTCTCTCTGGATGTGGTTATGATGATAGGTAGGTGATGCCTCTTTTTATAGGCACTGAAAGCTCCTTCTTCCCAAGAAACCCTAGCTGGTTTCTCCCTAATCTACCAAGTCTCCCCCTCTATTTCTCTTCCTTTGATTCATCCCCATTTGGTGAAATCCTCCTCAATCCAAACACACAGAGACAAGAATTTTGAAGGCTTTAGAGCCTTCCCGTAGCTGTCCCTATGACCATCTCCTATTTTGGGCTACCATTTCCCCTTCTTTTTCCCTTCATTTTATGGCAAGAGCTGGTGGAAAAAAGTAGTGGGTAATGGTGTTGGTCTGATGAGTGTTTTGCTTAAGTATCCTTTGGTTTTTTGGATGGCTTGTGTTAGGTTTGTCTTTGGCCATGTGCTGGAGACTTCAAGGAGCCTGCACACTCAAATACCTTTTGGTTCTTTAGGTGGTCCATCGTGGTTTTATCTCCAGCCATGTGTTGGAGACTTTCAGATATTTTTCAAGTCACTTGGGCCACTCCCGAAGATGATGGGCTAGTTTACTAAGGGGATGAACTAACTTTCTAAAATGATGGACTATTTTTGACTAAGGTGATGGGCTAATTTTCTAAGGTAACGGGCCACCTTTTTCTCTCTTTCATACTCCCAAGCGACCCAAAACTTCCACTTCTTGGCTCATCAATGAGCCTCGTGAATGCTCGTAACCATCCATACAACAACCTACTTAGCAAGCCCTGGCGTTCGCGTGGCTTAGGCCCAGTTAAGCTTGTGGCGTGGCTTGGTGCAAAAGTAAGGATTTTTCGCTTAGCGTGGCATGTTATTTGGCGTGCTTGTGCTCTAGCTTTGCCGTTTTATAAGGGCTATGGCCTAGCCAAAATGGCGCTTGACAGGATAATGAGCATGGGTTCATAGAACCAGTACATTTTACGGGCCTGTTATGACCTTTCTGCACTGGCATGTTGCATATTTTCTTGGCGTGCCATGCGTGCAAGCGCATATAACAAATTCTTGTGTACCAAATTTGGGTTTATTCCCAAGTTAGGTGTCGTACTGGGTTAGAAATATATTTGGGCCCAACCTTGGATTTTTTGGGCCTAAACACAAAGATAACCCACCATTTGTGTTAAAAGACAAACCAAGCAAAGGCAACGAATACACAAGACAACAAAAATCCAAAATATATTAATTTAAACAGAAAATCAAGAAAGACATCAACTTGAGAACAAGAAGAAGAGTGAGAGCAATCGTACATTGAGAGAGGTTTTGAGAAGAGAAGAGAACATTTGACATAGAGATCGCAAGAAGAAAAGATGATAAGGTTGAGAGAGAGAAGGTGAAGAGCTAGAGACGCGAAATGAAGAGACGAAGCACTAGGTAGGTAGGGATTTTAGAATAGTAAATTACAAAATTACTCCATTAACTAGTGGATTCATGTTTTCGTGAATGAACACCGAAACAACCCGTTAGTTTAACGGGTGGCTAACAGGTCAACACGATATCAACACGACCTGATAACTCAGACCTGAATATTTAACGATAAATATTTAAACTAAAATGGCTTTTGTGGTTCTGATAGATGACGGTAAATATATATATGGAAGGTCATAGTGAAGTCGTTAAATACGTCATTTTGTACCCTTTATCATCGTGTTATTATATTTGAAATGTCACTTCTATGAACAACTCCGTCGTGAATATACAGTAGTAACGGCTGCACGCGACCGTCGTTGTTTGATTATTATGTACGATGCTTTCAACTAAATGACAGTCATGTGTGTTCTTTAGACGTCGGTACCTATATTATGGTTGTGGTATGATATTGTGCATGGCTCACATCAACATTTGGCATCCTTCTAGTAAATGGCTCAGACTCAAATCTCACATCACTTAGCACATCATCACCAATAACATCATCATATTCTCTATTCGGCATTGATAACACTACCGACCAACTATGATGCATTGGGTCGGCAACAAAAAATACTTGTTTGACTTGAGAAGCCATAACAAATTGGTCAGTCCTATGTCCAATTTTACTAAGATCTACAAAGGTATATCCAAGTCCGTCGACTACAAGGACATAAGCGTTATCTATCCAATCACACATGAAGACTGGGATTCTAAACTTTTGGTAGTCAACCAAATATCTTGAATGACACCATAAAAACCCATATTTGAGACAATCGAGTTTTTGTCCTTAGCACTTGCAACTTGCATAGTATTTGCAAGTAAATAAACTCCACTATTTTGAACAATCCGGACATCATCTTGTGCATTGGTGTTAAATTTAACACATTTAATAAGATAACTCTTATGTGATGGCACTGCCATGCTTGGACCAGCTGCTAGCCACCTCAAATTTTCTGATACGTCATTATTGTATTTCCCATTGAGTTCACTTTGAACTTGCAAATTAATCATATCTTAATTCAATCTAACATAGAAAGAAGAAAAATAAAAGTCCAATATGTTATTCCATAACATATACCTCAAAACGTAACCATTGAATGAAAGTGTTGTTATGCTTATCTTGCAGCCACTGTGTTTTCTTTTTAAATTTTGGATAAGTGGTTTTGATGTGGATCATATGTTCCCTACATGGTAGAATTCAAGCATTATGGTCCTTTGTATATAAGGAAAACATAAGGAATAATTTAAAACATTATGAATCAAACTCATACTAGATATAAGGTAGGACTTCCTCCGTATTCTCTAAGACATATAGATATGCCTGGTTCAACAGGTCCCGATCAACTAAACTCACTGAGCAACCTGATAGTGGCTTTGAAAGTCCCATCTTCTGGCTTGATGGCACTCCAATTGTACTAACATCATATAAATGCTCGGTGCAAAACTCCACAGCTTCTTCAGCTATATACCGCTCAGCAATGCAACCTTCGGGATGAGTACGGCTATGAACATACCCATTTAGCACTTTCATATATCTTTCGAACAGATACATACATCTAAAACAAACTGGGCCACATAGATGAACTTCTCTGACAAGATGTACTAATAGATGAACCATGATATCGAAGAATGAAAGGGGAAAATATTTCTCAAGCAAACACAAAGTAACTACTATATCTTCTTCCAACTTATCTAGCTTGGAAACATCCACCGTCTTTGTACATATAGCATTGAAGAAGAAGCACAATCGAGTTATTGCATACCTTACAGGCTTCTCCAAAACAGAACGAATTGCCACAGAGAGCAATTGTTGCATCAAGGTATGACAATCATGTGATTCAAAGCCAAGAAGTTTGGAATCTTGTAAAGATATAAGATTTTTTATATTTGAATCTTGGGCTGCTGGAGATCAAGGGATGAGATTGAAATCAGCAGATTTTCTTATTGATATACTTTTTTTTTGTGTGGAGATGAGCAGTTTCACTCTGAGGAATGTGTCAGGACTATGACAGACGGGCGATTATAGATTGACTGTGAATGATTTTGGTACTCTGACAATTGAAATTATGGAAGGTAACCAAAAGGAATTGAAGATTACCATTTCCAAGTTGCAGAAAGAACTTCAGGAGAAGGACATTCAAAAGGAAAGGATTTGCATGGAGCTTGTAAGTCAAATCAAGGGGGCTGAAGCGGCTGCAACAAGTTATTCAATGGATCTTCAATCCTAAAAAACGTTGGTGCATGATTTGGAAAAACAAGTGGAAGTGATGAAGGGTGAACGTAACCAATTGGAGCAGAGAGTGAAAGAGCTAGAAGATGGTCGTGCCACTTGTACCGATTTGCAAGAGAGGGTCAGATCTCTTACTAATGTGATTGCTGCCAAAGACGGTGGTCAATTTCACGAAAATTTTATGCATCAAAAGATGGTGGTCAATTTTACGACGATTTAAAAACCATCTACACGACAATGGATTCCTATTTGTACCATATCTAACCCGCCACTCACGTCATGACACGTGGAAAGTAAATGAGGCTGAGACCATCTTAGCAAGCTATGCCGAAGATCATTCGGCATACTCCACCGATCCATATGTGGTCGTCAAGTTGGTAAGTGCAATCGATCGACTCGCTCGCACCAACCTTCGGTACACGGTGCCGAGTGACCAGTCAGCACATCCGGCCGATTCTGACAGATTACCTCGGAACTCCAACCAAAACCTGTCAGGGCACGTGTCGACCGTCGAAGACACTCCCACGAGTCCCATATCGAAACTAAGTACTAAAAGCATCACAAATGCTCTCTATAAATAGAGCCCCTTGGCCCAGCCAAGAGGTAAGACTTTTTGCTTGACTTGTGCTTTCACATTGTCAATATAATTGCGCTTAGTCACTAATTTCGGCATCAGAGGGTCTTCGGCCGGCGCCACACCGGTGTCTCAAACTTCACCTGCCTTTTCTTTCTCCAGGCCGGATACAGCACTAGGCCATAAGGAAGGACGCTATGAGCCGAAGGCTCCTCAAGCCCAAACTCTCTACTCCACTTGTAAGTTAGCCTTATTTCTATCTGTTTAGTTTTAGAGCGAACAATTCCCGTCGTCTATTGTGATTTTTGTAGTAGTGTCCTTTGATCTCCAGCAGCCCAACCATTTCCAACCAATTCAGTTTTTATTCTACCCATTTCCATAACTGAACTAGTGCATGCTTCAAAAAGTAAGCCAATATTTCTACGCAAGAGAAGAAGCTCCTTGTCTTTTTCCTTTTCAACTCTTTCCATATGCAACAAGCCTCTCTTCAAGGATTCAACTGACATTTTTGGAAGTTAATTCTCCACGAACAATTGCAATTAATTTTGATACATTATTGGTTTTTTCATGTAATGAAATTGAGTGTTCATCTAATTTTTCATTAAGTGCACAATTACATAGGAAAAGAAAAGGAAAGAGAGAGAAGAGAGAAGGAAAGGAAAACAAAAAGGAAGAGAGAGAGAGAGAGAGAGAGAGAGAGAGAGAGAGAGAGAGAGAGAGAGAGAGAGAGAGAGAGAGAGAGAGAGAGAGAGAGAAGAATGAACTTGGGAAATGAAGCGTTGAAATGAAGCCTGAAATGATCTCACGGCAAAAATAGAAATTCGCAATTAATCCGCATAATGCAACTCTGTAATGGAAAATATATACTTCTCTAATATCAAATCCCGTAGTGATCATTAGCCTTTTTCTCCCTAAGTGGACTAGGACACAAAGTTTTGGTGCATCACTATTCTGATTAGGTTTATCATACTGAAGCAATCAATTTATACTAGTAAATTTGTAACTTTACGATGTTTCACTTTCTCTTGTGGAAGACATGCTTAACCGATGATAAATATTCGATTCATATTAATTAAGGAATTGAGACAAGAAGGAATATACCCTTCTTCTTTTTACCTTTTTAAATTTCCAAAAGTCCTAAAGCATGATTTTTTATTTATAAATTGAAAGAAAAAAAAACAAAGTAAAGTGGCGCGATTCGCACAAAATTACTACACAAAGGACAAAGCATAAAATGAACCCGTGGCAATATCGTAATTCAGAGGAAGAATTTGGCGGGTCCAAAAAATCCCACTCTTAGATATGGGTCAAATTTCAAGAATACAGTTTGATTGTAGGACAGTAATTGTTACCTATTAATTCCAGTCCTAAAGCCCAGTCGTGCAGCCACCTAAGCAAATAGTGTTGCCACAAAATTTAATTTATTTACAACACCTGTCATTGTATACAAATGGAAAGTAAAGGACGTCTTTCCCAATCTGTTAATCTAAATCGCATATCTCAGATCCCCCAAATCCAAATTGCATAATTACTACTAATGATAGAGTAAATTCCAGTAGTAGATGACAACCCGTGTGATCTTAAACAAAAGCAAAGTATTTATTTACAAATGGGAAAAACCAGCTCCCGCCCAATTCAAAGTATAAATACTCCACTCCTAGTCGACTTTTCCATTTTTCATTTTAAATTTCTTTCTCTTCTATTTTTTTTTTTTTGAGTGTTAATTGTTCTTTAATGCTATAAATAGTGTACCTATGGCGCAGGTACTTTACGCAGTGGCTTGATATGACGCTTCACGAAGAACCTATCCTACAGGTAACTTCCGAAAGTGTACCTATGACACAAGTACCTGCGATTACCTATACATACCTGCGACAAGAGCTTACCTATATGATAGTTTTGAAGTTTGGCATATACCTTTGACTAGGTACCTGCGATTACCTATACGACAGGGCCATAATTAATTGTGGAAGATACGATTTCTAAGATTCTTTCTATTCTTGGCGTCTGAAGATTGTTTAACGCGATTTTTGATATTATGCTCGCATTTAGGTTATCCGATTTCTATCTTAGGTGCAAAATTGGAAGCACAACGTAAATTAAAAAATTAAGAAAATAAAATATAAACCTTAGAAATTAAAAAAAGGTAAGTAATCCTACATGGCACAAAAGTCAGAAGACTTGAATTACTAACAACAAATGTGTGGATTGCACCCAAATTTTATCATAAGAATTGGACTTATACCGAATTTTCTACTTTAAAAACACACTCTCACTGACTCTCGAGCAATTCGACTTCCTCTACCACCTGTGGCACGTAGCCAGCAAAAATCACATGTCAACCGTCTTCCTCTGTCTTCTTCTTCTTCCTCCAACAATCGCCTGAAAAATTTCGCACAAATGGAATATTCCGCCGATGAATTCGACGTCATCGTGGTCGGAGCCGGCATCATGGGTAGCTCCACCGCCTACCAGACGGCCAAGCGTGACCAGAAGACCCTCTTCCTCGAGCAATTCGACTTCCTCCACCACCGCGGCTCCTCCCGTGGCGCGGTTGGCGAGTCCTGGACGATCCGCGCCACTTACCCAGAAGGTTCTCGAGTCCTACAAGCTCTGGCAGGAAGCCGAGTCCGAGATCGGCTACAATGTCTACTTCAAAGTTCACCATTTGGACATGGCCCCGGCAAACAACAAAGTTCTGCATGCCATTGTTGAGAGCTGTGGTAAAAATTCGGTCCCCTTTCGGGTCATGAAGCGGGACCAGCTGGATCGGGAGTTCTGGGGTCGGGTTCGGATTTCGAAGGATTGGGTGGCCGTGGCGACGGAGCATGGTGAGGTTATTAAACCCACCAAGGCTGTGTCTATGTTTCAAACACTTGCTCTGTAGAATGGTGCCGTTTTGAGGGACAATATGGAGGTGAAGGGTGTGGAGAGAGATGGGGTGAGAAAGGGGGTTTGGGTGTGCACAGAAAATGGAGAGAGGTTTTGGGGGAAGAAGTGTGTGGTGACCGTTGGGGCTTGGACTACAAAGTTAGTTAAAACGGTTGGTGGAATTGAGCTGCCTATGCAGCCATTGGAGACTGCTGTTTGTTATTGGAGGATTAAGGAGGGGCATGAGGGTGGTTTTGCCATTGGTGGTGACTTTCCAACCTTTGCTAGCTATGGGGATACCTACATTTATGGGACACTCTCTTTGGAGTACCCCGGTTTGATCAAGGTTGCCGTGCATGGCGGGTACCCATGTGACCCGGATAAGAGGCCGTGGGGACCCGGGAACCCGCTGGCTCCGTTGAAGGAGTGGATTGAGGGGAGGTTCTCCGGTGTGGTTGACTCCGGTGGGCCGGTGGCCACTCAGCTGTGTATGTACTCCATGACCCCGGATGAGGACTTTGTGATTGATTTCTTGGGTGGGGAGTTTGGGAAGGATGTGGTGGTGGGTGGCGGGTTTTCGGGTCACGGGTTCAAGCTGTCTCCGGTGGTGGGGAGGATATTGGCTGACCTCGCACTTAGTGGGGAGGCTCAAGGAGTGGAGCTAAAGCACTTTAGGATAGCAAGGTTTCAAGAGAATCCTAAAGGCAATGTTAAAGACTTCCTATAGATCATTGATGCTAATTTGAAGCAGAATTGGGTAGCTTCCATCTGTGGCCAATAATTTGAAGCACTTTAATATAGCAAACTGTATGCGATTATGTGTGAGTGACTATGTATGTGTGTGTTGGACAAATTGACACAATAAACACACTGCTTCATTTGGTGTTCAATGATCCTCGAAATGTTGCATCAATTTTACATATTGTAGGGAAAATAACATTTAGGAATTTGAGATGGACATAATTTTATGAAAATAAAAGCCAATTTAAAACACAAGGAGCTTATAATTCAAGTAGTTAAGAGCAGTTACCCTGAATTTCAAATCCGAAATTCTGTATTCGAATTCTCATTTCCCCATATAGCTTGGAATGAGAAATATATAATAAGAAAAAGCCCAATTTGAACCAATTTGAAAAACGTAGATATTAATTGATGACCAAAAAGAACCAAGTAGACATGTACAAAATGAAAACCGAGTCAAGGCCTTCACATATATCCCTGGAATTTATATTACATAATATCATACTGTGGCGGAGGCACTTGGGGACCAGTGCAGAAAAAAATAAAAAAATTAGTACTAATATTAGGAGTCTGGCTATATGGATATGGGCCAAAGAAGGAAGATTTCAACCAAAAGTTAAGTCATAGTGGCGTGGTCCATAGATTTCAACGTGGGCCAGTCAAATATCCTAAAATTATACACTACCCATTCTTAAAAGGATTAGAATTATTATTATTATATATTGCCTTTTTCCCTTTTCTTAGGTTAGAAACACCACTAGACCAACCTGCTGGTGAGTTTTTTTTCTTCTAAAATTCTAATTATATTATCAAGTTTTTTATTTTATTTTTATTTCTATTGATTATGATGGGTCTTTCAATTTATGTGTAGATTACCAAAGGGAAAAGGTTTTGGTTGGAGATATTTGGTAAATCGCTATTCAACTCCAAGTATGTATTTGTCTATCCCTTGTAATTTTTCTTGCGTAGTATGTAATTGTTTATCCCTTTAATGCAATTGTGAACTTGTGTTGGTGAAATTTTAATTTAATTTTATAAATTTCTATATATATGATTCTCTATTAGTTTGATTAATATATTGCTTTGAATTGAATGCTCAATTTGCTTCGGTTTATAAGTTTGAGAAGATGTTCATAATTGTTTTGATTTAAATTTAGTTCATATATGTGTTTCAGTTATGGAAAGATTTTTCAAAAGAAAATCAAAATCTGAGTTAGTAGAGTCGTCACCTGCAAAGAGTCAAAAGAAAAATGAAAGTAGTCCAAACCAAACTACGAAAGTTAACTTGGAAAATCTACCATCTGATCCTGGATTACGTAATCAAATATTAAGTTACCATCCGAATGTTCAAGACCAAGTTCGAAGAGCTTATCTCCAAAAAGGTCTTTGTCAACCTCGAGGGCATAATTTTCCTTACAAAAATTTTGGAGCAAAACAAAGACGATTTAATCCTGGTTGGTTTAGTGAATATCCTACTTGGTTAGAGTATAGCGTAGAAAAAGATGCTGTCTTTTGTCTATGTTGTTATCTCTTTAAACCTGATATTGGAGAGCAACTTGGTGGTGAATCTTTTGTTGGTGTTGGATTTTCGAATTGGAAGAAAAAAGATAGACTACAAATTCATGTTGGAGGACCGAATAGTGCCCATAATAAAGCTTGGAGAAGTTGTGAGGTCTTATCAAACCAAAAGCAGCATATTGAAACAATTCTCTCAAAACACTCAAACCAAGATCGAATTGATTATCATACTCGTTTAGGTGCATCAGTTGGTGTTAGTATGATACTTTTACAATAAGGGCTCTAGCCCAAACTTGCTTAACTTTGGAGTTCACATGACTCCGAAGCCAGTGAGCTCCCAAAAGGCCTCGTGCTAGATGGAAGTGGGCATATACATATAAGGGACATCACCCCCTCTCCGTTGGTCGATGTGGGATGTTACATGTAGATCTTCTCGTAGTTGGGCAGCTTGCCCAGTTAGAGTCACAAAAGGCTGTCAGCTTTAGGTTGTTTTCTGAAGGAAACAAAAGTCCTTGGCCGGGTGAACCCTTTAGATGTCGCAAAACTCGAAGTATTGCCTCAAGGTGTGGCTTACGTGGCTGGTGCATGAATTGGCTAAGTATATGTACTGAGTAAACAATGTCTGGCCTGGTTATAGTAAGGTATATGAGGCGCCCAACAAGTCTCCTATAGTGAGTAGGGTCATGTAACAGATCACCATAAGTTGGAGTTAGCTTTAGCTTTTGCTCCAGGGAAAAATCATATAGGCGTGCTCCAAGAAGACCATCATCTTTTAGAATATCCAAGGTGTATTTTCGTTGAGAGATGACAATTCCACACTTAGATCTTGACACTTCAATGCCCAAAAAGTATTTGAGGTCACCTATGTCCTTGATGTGAAATTTTTCATGACGGACTCCCATGAGAGATTTAATGGAGGTTGGATCATTGCCTGTAATTATAATGTCGTCAACATAAATCAATAAAGCAGTGAAAGATGAGCCATGTGACTTGGTGAATAGAGAGTAGTCTGCCTTGGATTGATTAAATCCCACCATTTTTATAGCATTGGAAAATTTGGAAAACTAGTTTCGTGATGCTTGTTTAAGTCCATATAGTGACTTGTTGAGTCGACACACAAGATTCTCTCCCTGTCGAAGAAAGCCCGGTGGAGGAAGCATATATATTTCCTCATCAAGATGTCCGTGGATGAAAGCATTTTGCACGTCAAGTTGGTGGAGAGGCCAATGTCGAGCAATAGCAATAACAAGCAAGCATCGAACAGTGACAAGTTTGGCAGTGGGGGAGAAGGTCTCATGATAGTCAAGGCCTTCTTGTTGAGTGTAGCCTTTAGCCACTAAGTGAGCTTTGTAACGCTCAATGGTGTCATCCGAACGATGTTTGATTTTATACACCCATGTGCAACCAATGGGCTTGTTCCCATGAGGCAAGGATGTGAGGGTCCATGTGTTATTTTGCTCCAAAGCAATAATCTCGGCAGTCATGGCTTGTTGCCAATTGGGGTCATGTGCAGCTTGATCATAAGAAGTGGGCTCTGTTTGACCTGAAATAACGGCTAAGAAAGAACGATGTGCGGGTTATAGACGTGCATAAGAAACAAAATTTGACAAGGGATAACGAGTACCTTTCATAGAACTTGGCATAGAGTCGGACAATGGAACCTGGGTATGCAATATAGCATGAGACAGTTTATAATCACGATGCCAAATAGGAGGTCTTATAGGACAAGTGGAGTGATGGGTTGGTTCCAGATGAGGAGATGGGTGAGCCGTCACCGAGGAATCTGGTTCTATGGGGGTGAAAGCGATGGGAAGAGTTGGAGGAAGAGAAACCGGCTCCGGCGAGGCAAGATGAGTGGAGTTATGATGATCCGCATGAATGGTGGAAGAATTATTAGATTCATTTACTGGAATAACAGAAGGTGACTCCTCCACTGAAGGATGGGATTGGTCAAGATGCTGTGATTCCTCCATCTGTGAAACATCAGGTTGATGAGGAAGTGTGAAGGATGGATTTATACATGGCTCATGAGAAGAGTCTATGCATAGCAAAACAATTGGGTTTGGCTGTGTGTTACCTGGAGAGTTTGAATAAAAAATGACATCACGACCAGAGAAAAATTGTTTCGTGGTGAGATCATAAAGGCGATATACTTTTTGCCATGCAGGGTAGCCGGTGAAGATACAACGACGGGCACGTGAATATTATTTTTGGACAGGATGGACATTTGTGTCATAGCAAAGACACCCAAAGACTCGCAAATGATCCAATGAGGGTGCACGATCATAGAGTAGTTCATAAAGGGACTTTTCTGACAACAAAGGAGTGGGCATGCGTAGCAGTAAGGACACATTCACCCCAAAAGATTAAAGGAACATTTGAATGAAATCGTAAAGAACGAGCAACATTTAAAATGTGGCGATGTTTACGCTCGGCCACTCCATTTTGTTGAGGAGTATAGACACATGTAGTTTGATAAACGATGCCATGCTCCATAAAAAATGGGCGCATAGAAGCGATAGCTGGATTTATTTTAGTAAGTAATTGTAGGCGAGCATGTGAAGGGTGACCGAGACATTGATGCCAAAAATTTGATGAAGTGGAGACGTGATTTGAGGATGGGTGAGTAGGAACAAGGTGAATATAATAGAGTCCGCCATGTTGTTTACCTAAGCCAATTGTCTTCTTCTTTGCCAAATCCTGCAAAAGACAAAAATCAGGAAAAAAGAGGACATAACAATTCAGAGATTTGATAAGCTTGCTAACAGACATTAAATTAATCCTAAAAGAAGGGACACAAAGAACATTGTGTAAAGGAATATTGGAATCAAAAGATATGAACCCAATGGAATGTATTGGAGCGTTAGCACCAGTAGGTAATTGTTTGGGGCTGTTGAAAATCACAACCGGGTATGCAGCTGGGCAGCCAGGTACGGCTGGGCAGTTCGAGTGGAGCTGGAAATCTCGACCGGGTTTTGTTGGAGGAAGCTGGGCCTGCGAGATGTGGCCGGGCAGTTTATATATGACTGGAGATTGAGGTCGGCCGGATCTTTCCTTGCAAGGCTACGGCCAGATGAAATTGTCGGCCGGGTTTTGGAGAGCTGGCTGGAGGGTTATAGCCGGGCTATGCAAGGTTTATGCGGCCGGGGTTCGATGGATGGAGCCCAAGGAAATCTCGGCCGAGCTTTGAAGAATATTGCGGCCGGGTCTTTTGGAATATTGCATACGGGAGCTATTAGGAGATTGCGGCTGGAGGTCTTTGGGTTGTTGTGGTGTGCGGCTGAAGGTCTTTGGATTATTGTAGTGTGCGGCCGAAGCCTGCGAGCCCTTTGCAAATTGGGCTGAAAAGTCTTTGTTTTATTATATGTCTATGCATATATATAAAATAAGTAGATGAATGGACAAAATACGGCTGGGTGAATGTGTTTGAAGTCTTTGGTTGATCTCCAAAGCTGGGCTGAAGGTTTTGTAAGAGACTATTTGTCTTATTCACATATATATAATATCAGTCCCGATCTCTTGGACCACAGGAGTCCAAGAGATTGTGGTCACCCACCGTTGGATATTAATCTAATGGTTCAAAAAAGTTTTTAAAAAGGAGTGCAAGAGTGAGTGAACCGTTGAATTTACATCCAACGGTGAGTGACCATAAATCTCTTGGACCCCTGTAGTCCAAGAGATCAGGACTGTATATAATATACTATATAATACACTATATCTATCTGCTTCTTTATTACTAACCATTAACAAAAATGGACCCTTGGTAATACTAAACATATTATCAGTGGGAGACCGTTACTAATACTAACTTTTTCTTATTTTATTCGGTGGTGGTTTTAACCCCACATTTAATTTTATTTATGGTATGGTGTAGGCTTATTACCCATACGGCAATATTTATTTAAAGGGTGGTGCGGGTTTATCGTCCACGCCTTTACTTTTATTTAAATGTATGGAGCAGAATTAGTGCCCATACAAACACATTTACTTTACCGCACATTTAAGGTATGGTGCGGGTTTATCGTCCATACCAGCAAATTCATAACACTTTACTTTTATCATCAATTAATATACCTGAATAATGAGGACCTGAAATTCCTATTAATAAGTGGCTTAATATTCCAGATCTCGAGCCTAAAGTTTTGGATGGCAAATTTGGCAAAACTAGAGTTTGCTGCCTTGGACCTTTCCAGGGACAACTATTTATCATGGGTCCTGGATGCCAAAATTTATCTATGAGCCAATGGCCTCGGACAAACAATTGTAGATGAGAATGATGCTTCGCCTGAAGAGAATGCGAAGGCCATGATCTTTCTTCGCCGCCACATCCATGAAGCGCTGAAGAGCGAATATGTGGTGGTTGATGAACCGTTGGTTCTGTGGAAAGCTCTAGGTGAAAGATACGATCACCAGAAGACGGTGACTCTCCCAAGAGCTAGATACGAATGGACCCACTTGAGATTTCAAGATTTCAAGTCAGTGTCCGAGTATAACTCTGCTATGCACAGAATTACCTTATTAATGAGGCTATGTGGGGAAAATATATCTGATGAGGATATGCTCGAAAAAACTCTGAGCACTTTTCATGCTTCAAATGTCCTCCTTCAGCAGCAATACAGACATAGCGGTTTCAAGAAGTACTCGGAACTTGTATCTTGCCTCTTGTTAGCTGAGCAGAATAATGAGCTCTTATTAAAGAATCACCAATCTCGCCCAACGGGCTCCGCACCACTTCCTGAAATAAATGCTGCATCTCAGGAAGTGAATGCCACTTCATCTCGTGGCAGTATCCACAAACGTGGGCAAGGGGGCAAGCGTGGCCACTGGCAAGGAAGTAGAAAAAATCGTGGTGCTCGTTCAGAGGGCTTAGGTCCAAGGAGCGGTCCATCCACGAATGGCAAAAATGCATCCCGTAATAAGGGAAAGGCACAGATGAGCCATGTGCCTAGAAATGTTGAAAGCCCTTGTCACAGATGTGGTGCAAAGGGACATTGGGTGCGCGCATGTCGTACGCCCAGGCATTTGGCGGATCTCTATCAAGCTTCACTTAAGAACAGGAAAGTGGAGATAAATTACATTGATCATGCTCCGCCAGCCACAGATGGCTCATCAGAAATATCACGTCAGCTAAACAAGACGCATCTAGATGTTTCTGATTTTGTTACTGAAAGAGGGAATGAAGGTTATGTGTCCGAATTAGATTAAATTCCTTAATATACTACTTGTATTAGCTGAAGTGTTGTTTAAATTTCAATCCAATAAAAGTGGTAATGTTTTCTTCTTTATTAATCCAGCTTATTTTACTTATTTGGTGGCATGGATGCAAATTATGGATGCCCTCAAAACAAAGGCTATGACAGAGATATTTGTCTCGCAGACAGCGCAACTACTCATACGATCTTTCAAGATCGGAAGTATTTCTCAAAATTAATGCTTACAAAAGCAAAGGTAACAACCATATCAGGTCCTGCAGATCTGATTGAAGGTTCAGGAATAGCCCAAATTATGTTACCGAATGGAACAATACTGTCCATTCCAGATGCTTTGTATTCATCTAACTCCAGAAGGAATCTGTTGAGTTTCAAAGATATACGTTTGAATGGCTACCATGTTGAAACAAAGAAAGAGGAAAACATGGAATATCTTTGTATTACCTCCAGTGATACTCAAAAGCATATACTGGAAAAGCTTTGTGAGCTCTCATCAGGGTTGTATTACACAACCATACGGACAATTGAGGCACATAGTGTCATGGACCAAGAGTCCACTGACTCAAATCCTTTTAAGCTTTGGCATGACAGGTTGGGTCATCCTGGATCCACCATGATGCGCAGGATCATCACCAACTCTAAAGGACATCCCTTGTTGACTAAACACATTATGTTATCAAGCGACATCTTTTGCCAAGCTTGTTCACAAGGGAAGTTGGTGATCAGACCATCACAACTAAAGGTTGATGTTGAGTCTCCATCATTTTTGCAGAGAATTTAAGGGGACATTTGTGGACCCATTCATCCCCCATGTGGACCATTTCGGTACTTTATGGTCTTGGTAGACGCATCTACCCGATGGCATTTGCTCGGTTTTTGGCTCAGATAATTAAATTACGAGCCCAATTCCCAGATTATCTCATTAAGTCAATCAGACTCGATAATGCTGGTGAATTTACATCTCAGACTTTTGATGACTACTGCATGTCACTAGGCATTGATATTGAACATCCTGTTCCCCATGTGCATACTCAAAATGGCTTGGCAGAAGCTTTAATTAAACGCCTTCAATTGATAGCACGCACTTTGCTAATGAAAACAAAGTTGCCAGTTTCTGCTTGGGGATATGCCATTTTACATGCAGCATCGCTTGTGCGATTGAGGCCCGTCACCAACAATCAATGTTCTCCAATACAACTCGTATTGGGAAATCAACCAAACATTTCACATTTAAGAATTTTTGGGTGTGCGGTATATGTGCCCATTGCACCACCGCAACGTACTAAGATGGGCCCTCAACGCAGATTGGGAATTTATGTTGGTTTTGATTCACCATCTATCATCAGATACTTGGCACCCCTGACGGGTGATATTTTTACCGCACGATTTGCGGATTGTGATTTTGATGAGACAATCTTCCCACCATTAGGGGGAGAAAAATCTGTGTCTAAAGAACAAGGCAAACTCATTCCTGAAAAACGACATGAATTATCCTGGAATGTATCCACATTGTCTCATCTCGATCCTCATACTGCTCAATGCGAAAACGAAGTGAGAAGGATCGTTCACCTCCAAAGTATTGCCAATCAGATGCCAGATGCATTTAATGATGCAGCAAAGGTGACGAAATCTCATATCCCAGCTGCAAATGCACCCGCACGGATTGATGTCCATAATGGACAAAGCAATGTCCCAGCAAATGGTTAATCTGCTGCACGCCTAAAACGTGGCAGACCACTAGGCTCAAAGGATTCAATTCCTCGAAAGAGGAAGTTGATGGACAAAATGAATCCAAATGAAATAAATAGAGAGCCCACAATTCATAATACAAATGCCCCCAAAGAGGGACAGGTACTTCTTGACAAGGAAAACGTCATTGGTGAGACAAGTGCCCCTGGAGTGGCAACCGTACCTGAAAGTCAAGAAATCTCCATAAATTATACGTCCACTAATGAATTGTGGAGTAGAAATGAGATGATCATCGATGATATATTTGCATTCTCAGTGGCTGCTGAGATCATAAAAGATGATGATATTGAGCCGTGCTCTATTCATGAATGTACACAGAGGCAAGATTGGCCCAAGTGGAAAGATGCAATCCAGGCAGAATTAAATTCTTTGGAAAAAATGAGTGTTTTTGGACATATTAGTCCAACTCCACCCAATGTGAACCCTGTAGGTTACAAGTGGGTATTTACAAGAAAGCGCAATGAGAAAAATGAGATCTCAAGGTATAAAGCGCGACTCGTTGCGCAAGGTTTTTCACAAAGGCCTGGAATTGATTATGTGGAAACGTACTCTCCAGTAATGGACACAATTACATTCCGTTACCTAATAAGTTTGGCGGTTTCAGAAAAACTTGAAATGAGACTCATGGATGTCATTACCGCATATTTGTATGGAGAATTGGATACAGATATATACATGAAAGTTCCAGAAGGATTCAGGATGCCTGAAGCAGCCAGAAACAAACCACGGGACATGTTCTCAATTAAATTGAGAAAATCATTATATGGGCTAAAACAATCTGGACGAATGTGGTACAATCGTCTCAGTAAGTATTTACTGAAGGAAGGATACACAAATGATCCTATTTGCCCATGTGTGTTTATTAAGAAATCAGAGTCTGGATTTGCGATAGTGGCAGTATATGTCGACGACATGAATCTAATTGGAACTTCTGAAGAGCTTCAAAAGACTGTTGATTATCTCAAACGTGAGTTTGAGATGAAGGACCTTGGAAAGACAAAATATTGTCTTGGCTTGCAGATTGAGCACAGTGCTAATGGAATTTTGGTGCATCAATCAACTTATACTGAGAAAGTATTGGAACGGTTTGGCATGGATAAAGCCCATCCACTTAGCACTCCAATGGTCGTTCGATCGCTTGACACTAAGAAAGACCCATATCGTCCAAAAGAGAATGATGAAATGGTCCTTGGTCCAGAAGTACCATATCTTAGTGCAATAGGTGCTTTATTGTACCTAGCACAATGTACCAGACCAGACATATCATTCTCAGTAAATCTGTTAGCAAGGTACAGTTCTGCTCCAACAAGGCGACACTGGACCGGCATCAAACATGTTCTACGATACCTTCGTGGGACAACAGACATGTGGTTATTCTATTCCAGTGAATCGACCAATGCCCAGAGTATTATTGGTTATGCTGATGCAGGATATCTCTCTGATCCACATCAAGGACGATCACAGACTGGGTATGTATTTACATGTGGAGGAACTGCGATCTCATGGCGCTCAACAAAACAAACATTAGTGGCCACATCTTCTAATCACTCAGAAATACTTGCCCTCCATGAAGCCAGTCGTGAATGCGTTTGGTTAAGGTCGGTAATCCATCACATCCGAAGCACATGTGCCCTACCCTCAACAACAGACACTCCAACAATTCTGAATGAGGACAATGCAGCTTGTATTGCTCAGATCACAGGAGGATATATCAAGGGTGACAGAACCAAGCACATATCACCAAAGTTTTTCTATACACATGAGCTCCAGAAGAGTCAAGAAATCAAAGTCAGACAAATCCGTTCAAGTGATAACCTGGCAGATCTCTTCACTAAATCATTGCCGAAATGTACATTCCAAAAGTTAGTGCATGGCATCGGATTACGACAACTCTGCAAGCAATCAAGTTGGAGCATGCAAAATCAGGGGGAGCATTCAAAAGTCCTCTAACCTAGGACATATGCACGTTGTACTCTTTTTCCTTCGCTTAGGTTTTTTCCCACTGGGTTTTTCCAAGCAAGGTTTTAATGAGGCAACCAACTAGGGACATGTGGTCTCCAAGGGGGAGTGTTGTAAAGAATAAACATGTGGAGCCCACATTTATGGGGCCCACAAAGAAATTAAGCAAAATACTGTACACTCACAAGCAAAATACTGTACACTCACATCCTTCCTAGCAGCCTATAAATAAGACCAAGAGGAAAAAGGAAACGGAAGAAAAAAAAAAGGAAAGGAGGAAAGAGAGAGAAGAGGAAAGAAGAGGGTAAGTAAGCAGAGAGAAAATTCAGTGAGTCACACATATTGTAAACACTATTGTAGTCATATTATTATATAGTGAAAGGTTACTGTTGCTGCTCTCCGAGGACGTAGGCGTAGCCGAACCTCGTTAAATACTGTGTCTCATCTACTTTACGTGCAGCTCAAAATTCGCACATATCCCAGGTTATTTTATAACAATTATATAATAATATATATTAATATATATGTATATATGAGATAATAGTGCTTATATATAATAATATGAAGTTTAATATATATTATATGGGTGGCAATACAAGGCTCAAGTTTAAGCTACCTATCTACGCTCAGATTTTCGGAGGATTATGTGTACATGACAGAGGCCTCAGAAGGAAAGAAATTAAGAGATTTTTAAAAGAGTTAACTCTGAGTGTTCCAAAGCAAGGAGGAATCAAGCATGTCAGAATATTTCAATCAATGCAATCCTACAGATTTAAGGAGGTCTTGGAAGGAAAGAAGTTTTAAAAGAGTTAACCTTTGGCCATTCAATGGCCAGCCCATGAGCTAACGAGTGCCCTATATAAACCATGCTCGACGAAGACATTAGACACACAACATCAGACAGACAAACTTATTTTTCGTCTCGCACTTTTCTTTTCTTAGACTTAGAATTTTACTTTTCATGCACCTAGTGTAGTGAGTTCTTCCTTTTCTTAGTGTAAGTTTAAATTTTCGTTCAATTTATATTTTCTTGTCATTTAAATTCAAGTTTATTTCAATTGCTTTACTTTTCATTGTTATCGCACTTCAATTAAGTTTAATTTCAAGTTCATTTTACTTTATCGTTCTTATCGCTTTCATTTCGTTTTTGCTTTATTTATCGCTTTAATTCATTTTATTGGACTTTAATTCTTGTCTTTACGTTATTTATCTTTCGCACTTTACTTTACGTATTTGTCTTTAAATTATATTTAAGTTTAAGCACCTTTACTTTACGCACTTGTTCTTCGTTTCATTACGTTTCACCTTTAATCTTCATCTTCATCCACTCCACATCATTTGGTCGCTCACATAAAGTCTTGACCCTGAGGTAGTGAAAGAACCTAGGCCGTGAGAAGGTTCCTTGTTCGGCCGAACAATTGTTTGATTAAAGTCAAATCTCGGACGCAACATATTCATCTACTCACATTCCATTCAAGTTCAAATTCGGGGCTCGGTGGTGGCACGCCCGGCACTCAAAAGAAGAAGGACCAAAGGTTCATTCCGTCGGCTACCCCGGTTGAAAAGAGGGAAATAGTAATTGAACAGATGAAGGAGTTGATGAAAACGATAATTGAGAAAAAATTGAAGGTCGAGATGTGATGTGATCCGTTGCACCACTATCAAGAATCCAAACCTGTGAAAAATTATTGGAAGAAACTGAATTTTGAAAATCAAAAAAATAAGAACTTGCCAGACCTGTACTGTTTGATTCCACGTGATTGGCAAAGGTGGAACAAAACTTATCCATGATAAAGAGTAGAATTTGAGATACTGAGAACTCTCAAACAAAATATAAAAAAAAGACCATAAGGCTAAGAAAAAATCAAATCGTGATGAAGGTCAGAGAGCCTATCGCTCTAATACCATGTGAAAAGTGATAATCTGATGTATATTGCTTGTGTATTCAATCATAACAATTACAAAGATATATAGCAAATTATACAGAAACATATATGGAAAGAAGTAATAACTACAGCCTAAACTACAGGGATTGCTGGACTAGAAAAGGAAACAGAATCAGTCAAAGGTCTACAGCAGTCTACTCCTATAATTGAGATTTGATATCGTAACAAATTAGGAGGAGGTGCAAATGCAAGGTCTCACTTTCAAGATTAAGGAATTGGAAAAGGTTGTGGAACAAAAGAACCTAGATCTTGAGAACCTTGAAGCTTCTCACGGGAAGGTTATGAAAAAGCTTTCCGTCACTGTGAGTAAGTTTGATGAGCAACATCATCTATCTGCAAACCTCCTTGCCGAGGTGGAAAAGCTCCAATCACAATTTCAAGATCGGGATGCTGAGATATCTTTCTTAAGGCAAGAGGTCACTAGGTGTACCAATGATGTTCTTGTTGCATCTCAAACCAGCAACAAGAGAAGTTCAGATGAGATCCATGAGTTATTAACATGGTTTGATATGAATATCTTATCGAGGTGTTGGAGATTCTGGCAGAGGAACTAGTATGACCTCTGAAATTATGGAGGTTGAACCTGCGGTGAGATGTTATATGTTTATTTGTTTTTTAACTTGCATTTCTAGGCCTTTGTCAGAGTATTGTAATGTCATTAATGACTTTAAATTTGAGGATTTTTTTTAATAGAAAAACAACTGGGCGGTATCTGGGACCTCCATTGCACCTCAAGTCCGCAGTTTGCGCAAAGGCAATAGTGACCAAGTTGCAATTGCGATAGATACGGATTCTGAGAAGACTAGTAGGTTGGGATGCCATAGATGGGCTCCTAGTCCCAACTATGATTATGCTTTTATTGGGCTATTAAGTTGGAAGCTTAATCAGCTATTTTCTCTCCTTCCTAGATGTGGTTAGATTGATTGATTATTTTTTGGTCATCAATTAATATCTATTTTTTTTTCAAATTGGTTCAAATTGGGCTTTTTTATATTATATATTTCTTATTCCAAGGGATATGAGGAAATGAGAATTCGAATACAAAATTTTGGATTTCAAATTCAGGGTAATTGCTCTTAACTACTTGAATTATAAGCTCCTTGTGTTTCAAATTAGCTTTTATTTTCATAGAATTATGTACATCTCAAATTCCTAGATGTTGGTTGCACTTTTTTAAAACGAAATTTGGAAAAAAAGAAACAATTTTTTTCCCTACAATGTAAAATTGATGCAACATTTCGAGGATCATTGAACACCAAATGAAGCAGTGTGTTTATTGTGTCAATTTGTCCACCACACACATACAAAGTCACTCACACATAACCACCACATACAGTTTGCTATCCTAAAGTGCTTCAAATTATTGGCCACCGATGGAAGCTACCCAATTCTGCTTCAAATTAGCACCGATGATCTATAGGAAGTCTTTAACATTGCCTTTAGGATTCTCTTGAAACCTTGCTATTCTAAAGTGCTTTAGCTCCACACCTTGAGCCTCCCCACTAAGTGCGAGGTCAGCCAATATCCTCCCCACCACCGGAGACAGCTTGAACCCGTGACCCGAAAACCCGCCACCCACCACCACATCCTTCCCAAACTCCCCACCCAAGAAATCAATCACAAAGTCCTCATCCGGGGTCATGGAGTACATACACAGCTGAGTGGCCACAGGCCCACCGGAGTCAACCACACCGGAGAACCTCCCCTCAATCCACTCCTTCAACGGAGCCAGCGGGTTCCCGGGTCCCCACGGCCTCTTATCCGGGTCACATGGGTACCCGCCATGCACGGCAACCTTGATCAAACCGGGGTACTCCAAAGAGGGTGTCCCATAAATGTAGGTATCCCCATAGCTAGCAAAGGTTGGAAAGTCACCTCCAATGGCAAAACCACCTTCATGCCCCTCCTTAATCCTCCAATAACAAACAGTGGTCTCCAATGGCTTTATAGGCAGCTCAATCCCAGCAACCGTTTTAACTAACTTCGTAGTCCAAGCCCCAACGGTCACCACACACTTCTTCCCCCAAAACCTCTCTCCATTTTCTGTGCACACCCAAACCCCTCCTCTCACCCCATCTCTCTCCACACCCTTCACCCCCATATTGTCCCTCAAAACGGCACCGTTCTGCAGAGCAAGAGTTTGAAACATAGACACAGCCTTGGTGGGTTTAATAACCCCACCATGCTCCGTCGCCACGGCCACCCAATCCTCCGGAATCCGAATCCGACCCGAGAACTCCCGATCCAGCTGGTCCCGGTTCATGAACCGAAAGGGGACCAAATTTTTACGACAGCTCTCAACAACGGCATGCAGAACCTTATCGTTTGCCGGGGCCATGTCCAATTGGTGAGCTTTGAAGTAGACATTGTAGCCGATCTCGGACTCGGCTTGCTGCCAGAGCTTGTAGGACTGGAGAACCAATGGCGTGTAGTAGTCTTCCGGGTAGGTGGCGCGGATGGTCCGGGACTCGCCATGGGAGGAGCCGCGGTGGTGGAGGAAGTCGAATTGCTCGAGGAGGAGGGTCTTCTGGCCACGCTTGGCTGTCTGGTAGGCGGTGGAGCTGCCCATGATGCCGGCTCCGACCACGATGACGTCGAATTCATCGGCGGAATATTCCATCTCTGCGAAATTTTTCCGGCGATTGTTGGCGGAAGAAGAAGAAGAAGAAGAAGAAGAAGACAGAGGAAGACGGTTGAGAGGTGATTTGGATTTTTGGTGGCTGCTTGCAAACTTTTGAGTGAGTGTGTGACAGTCATTGAGAGCGTGTTTTTAACGTGGGATTTTTTGAAACCCGCCAAATTGTTTCTCTGAATTACGATATTGCCACTGGTTCATTTGTATGCTTCGTCCTTTGTGCAGTAATTTAGTGACACTTACGTTGCGTACACAAAAGAAGAAGTAACAAATCACAGTCCCATCTTGGGCCTTTCCGAACCCACGTCTTAGTTCGTATGGGGTTAATCGGTGCAACACTTTTTTTGGGTAGCATTTTCTGAAAACTTGTATTAATTGTTGTGATTTGGTAGTTTGGTTGAAGTTGACACACGACCAATCTGAAGATAGTTGACTGGCAAGAAACAAACACACATTGGACAATATGATCATGCGAATCGCGCCACTTCACTTTGTTTTTTGTTTTTTTATTCAATTTATAAATAAAAACATCATGCTTTAGGACTTTCAGAAATTTAAAAAGGTAAAAAGAAGAAGGGTATATTCCTTCTTATCTCAACTCTTTAATTAATATCAATCCAAACAAAAACGTCAATCAATCGTATATTTATCATCGATTAAGCATGCCTTTCACAAGAGAAAGTGAAATATTGTAAAATTACAAATTTACTAGTATAAATTGATTGCTTTCATATGATAAACCTATGCAAAAAAGCAGTAATATAAAAATTCATACTCCGAAATTGAAAGTTGTTTTAAATTTGAATCTCTATTTTCTACCTACAAAAGAAAATTATATCGTATATCTTTCAGAATACACATACATCTTTATTTGAAATATTAGAAAATTGTCCCGTTTCAGTTTTGTCTAAATTTGTAATGAAATTAATGTTGTAGTTAGCCTCTCTATTCTTAAAAATAAATGAAAAATGTGATTAGCTATGCACCAAAAGTTTGTGTCCTAGTTCACTTAGGGAGAAAAAGGCTAATGCTCACTATGGGATTTGATTTCAGAAAAGTATATATATGGATATGTTGATTGAAGATTGAATGTGGTGAAATGAGGTCATCCAGAGTGAACACCAGCCCTTCAATTTTTTATTCCATGTGCAGTGCAGAAAAGTTGTGCAGAAGCAAACACCTCGAAAAGTGACTTGAGCCATTCACAGCCTCTGAAGAAGTCAGCTAGCTTTTGTCACATTACATAATGTATTATGTATGGTTGGTATTGGTAATTGGCATATTTTGTTCTCTTCTTCTGTCACCATCCAATATCTCACCTCATGCTTCAACACTACAACAGAACAAACTACTTTTCTTTTGTGTAATGGTTTCACAAGGTGCTATATATAAAGAAGCCAATATGGATTATTTTATTAACCATAGAATGCATATGCCACTCACACATTTTGAAAGATTATGGAAGGCCAACCACTTGTCAATTGGAAAGCAGATGTCAATATCTCATGTTTCATGAGTTCATATAAATTGTATTTGAAAATTGACTCAATCATCATGATCCATGTTTTTTTTTTTTTTTTTTTTTTGAGATTATTAGTCTTTTTATATAATCGAAATAAAGATTTATTTACACATGCAAGTTTTCATTCATTCAAAAGAGTGTATACACTCGTTTTATGTAAGTTTTACAACACGTTATTCAAGAATTTCACAAATTTTAAAATGAATCACAGTTGGAATTGAAATGACAACCAAATTGTACTAATAGAAAGTACACATTAAAGTAAATTCCTAACCCTTTTATGAGTTGCAATCCTTAAGGAGTATACTAAGTCAAACTATAAAAAGGAAGAAAGGAGTGGGCTACCATATTTTAAATTTATAACCCAGCCACTCAAAGAAAACCAAAGTGATGTCAGATTGGCATGTTCTTCAATGAAGATGTGACCAGGCTTGTTTGCTCTTAGACTCCAAAGCAAGTTTGGGTTTCTCAT